>NC_041397.2:177830279-177882779 GCF_900747795.2 Erpetoichthys calabaricus
TCCTTTTTCCTTGCTTCGCCAAGGAAAGAGCCTTTTTATTAAATCCAAGGGTTCTTTGCTTTTTTTTTTGTTTGTTTATTACGATTGTTATAGTTCTGTTTGTATACGACGTTGTCAGTTCAGCACTCAGGTTGTAATATGACCAAGCTGTGCAAGCTTACTGTTAAGAATGCAACGTATAGTTGTACAGGAGGAAAGCAATCTTACCTCAAATCAATGGCAAACTTTTGTAGGTCTATGAACTTAATTTAAAGTTTAGGTTTACACGGTGCTTTCTTTCCGAAGTACCTGCACTCATGAATATGTCTGTATGCGTCAGTCGCTCAAATCCCCGCGCTTCGCACCGGCGAAGTACTGCTTTTAAATTTTTATTAAGAAGAAAAGAAAACCTTTTAAAATTGAGGGAAAATATACCAATAACAGTTTGTTAAGGATCTGTTTTTTTGTGAAGCTGCGTTCACTCGAGTGATCACTTCGAGATGACTTGCTGGCTAACCATAAGCGCTACCTGGTAGGTAACCACCCATACAATCAGATTGTGAATCAGACTACGAATGCCGTGAATGTAATTACCCCGATCTACATGCTGTCAAATAAACGAACCACACGCCGTGGCGCAATTTTAGGGGCTTAGCCTCTAGCGCTGACGTCCGAGGTTCGATTCCCGTAAGGGAGTGAAGTGAGCGCTGCTTTTAAAGTACTGCTTTTAAATTTTTATTAAGAAGAAAAGAAAACCTTTTTAAATTAAGTCTTAAAAAGAGCTGTAAAGATATTGACAATAAGCTACGCAAACCCACCAAGACATGCAATCGTTTAAATCAAAGCGCGAGTCGAAAAACACCATCCCATAATATTAGTTAACGATTAACACATTTCTATATGTATTGTAAGCATACAATACAACTGATAATATGTTGCGCTTATTTATCTGGTGTACTGACATTTTTCTGCGTTTAACGGCTGAAATCTAACGTGGTTTGTGCCCTTCAGAATGAAAAGAGTTTGCATTTACCTTTTTAATAAAAGGCGAGGTTTTAAGCCTGAGAAATCACCCCGTAAATGCACACGTTTAATTGCACATGTGTTAATATGTATGCTTACACAGTATTAAAAGACACTCAACAAGTACACAGTATTAAAAGACAGTCAACAATTAACGTCATTTACCTTCGTTCCCGCGTTTGACTTGTGCTGTAAATCTCTTCCTCGTTTTCAGTTCATGTGATTACGTAGGAGGCGTAATACGTGATGACGCGATACGTGACTCCGCCTCCTCCATTAGAGTATGTGGACAAAAAACAGGTTCCAGTTATGACCATTACACGTAGAATTTCGAAATGAAACCTGCCTAACTTTTGTAAGTAAGCTGTAAGGAATGAGCCTGCCAAATTTCAGCCTTCTACCTACACGGGAAGTTGAAGAATTAGTGATGAATGAGTCAAACAGGTTCCAGTTATGACCATTACGCGTAGAATTTCGAAATAAAACCTGCCTAACTTTTGTAAGTAAGCTGTAAGGAATGAGCCTGCCAAATTTCACACTTCTACCTACACGGGAAGTTGGAGAATTAGTGATGAGTGAGTCAGTCAGTCAGTCAGTCAGTCAGTGAGTCAGTGAGGGCTTTGCCTTTTATTAGTATAGATTTTCAACATGTTAAATCACATTGTCATTTAAATATACAGTAATCCCTCCTCCATCGCGGGGGTTGCGTTCCAGAGCCACCCGCGAAATAAGAAAATCCGCGAAGTAGAAACCATATGTTTATATGGTTAATTTTATATTGTCATGCTTGGGTCACAGATTTGCGCAGAAACACAGGAGGTTGTAGAGAGACAGGAACGTTATTCAAACACTGCAAACAAACATTTGTCTCTTTTTCAAAAGTTTAAACTGTGCTCCATGACAAGACAGAGATGACAGTTCTGTCTCACAATTAAAAGAATGCAAACATATCTTCCTCTTCAAAGGAGTGCGTGTCAGGAGCACAGAATGTCACATAGATAGAGAAAACAATCTCTAGCAAACAAATCAATGGTGCTGTTTGGCTTTTAAGTATGCGAAGCACCGCGGCACAAAGCTGTTGAAGGCAGCAGCTCACATCCCCTCCGTCAGGAGCAGAGAGAGAGAGATAGAGAGAGACAGAGTTTGTTTTTCAGTCAAAAATCAATACGTGCCCTTCGAGCATTTAAGTATGCGAAGCAGCGTGCAGCATGTCGTTTCAGGAAGCAGCTGCACAAAAGATAGCAACGTGAAGATAATCTTTCAGCATTTTTAGACGAGCATCCGTATCGTCTAGGTGTGCGAACAGCCCCCCTGCTCAATCCCCATACGTCAGGATCACAGATAGTCAGCGCAAGAGAGAGAGAAAAGTAAGTAATCTAGCTTCTCAGCCATCTGCCAATAGCGTCCCTTGTATGAAATCAACTGGGCAAACCAACTGAGGAAGCATGTACCAGAAATTATTGTCCCATTGTCCGCAGAAATCCGCGAACCAGCAAAAAATCCGTGATATATATTTAAATATGCTTACATATAAAATCTGCGATGGAGTGAAGCCGCGAAAGGTGAAGCGCGATATAGCGAGGGATCACTGTAATTAAAAAATCTCTTTGAAACTAACTATTACCTAGGTAAAGGATGTTGCCGAGTTGTATTTCGCCAAGTTGTTTCTTCACCGAATTTTCTTTCACCGAGTTGTTTTTCGCCAAGTTGTCCTTTTGCCGAGTTGTCTTTCGCTGAGTTGTCTGTTCACGGAGTTGACTGTCGCCCAGTTGCCACCGAACCACTTTTATCACATCCCGCATCGGTTATTGTAACTCTCTGCTGGAAGGCGCCCCTTCTAATCTCATATCACAGGTCCAGTTGATTCAAAACTCTGCTGCAAGAGTCCTTACTTGAACCAGCAACAGTGAGCACATCACCCCCATCCTGCTTCGCCTTTATTGGCTCCCTGTGTCTTACAGGATTGAATATAAAATTCTATTAATAACCTACAAAGCTTTAAATGGCCTTGCACCGGACTACATCAGTGACCTTCTAAATCACTATGTTCCTGTTCGCTTACTAAGGTCCTCTGATTCTGGTAATCTTGTTGTGCCTCACACTAACCTGCACTCTATTGGTGACAGGGCCTTCAGCTGCATAGTACCCAGACTTTGGAATGACATCCCGAAATTAATTAGATCAGCTGACTCCATCCATCCAACCACTATTTTAAGAAACCACCAGAGGGCAAAGCTGTAAAGCAAACCACAGGTAGCTACAGTACATCTCCTGGGTTAGAAAAAGTGACAGACTATACAAAGTTTTGTAACATTTTACAAGTTTATGCTTGACTTCTTTCATTTAATGTACTAAACTAAAGCTCAGCTTTCCCCAGTAAATATAAGGCCTTTCTATTCACAACAGACTGATATAAAACTAGTTTATATTTTAACTAATATCCATCCATCCATTTTCCAACCCGCTGAATCCGAACACAGGGTCACGGGGGTCTGCTAGAGCCAATCCCAGCTAACACAGGGCACAAGGCAGGGAACCAATCCTGGGCAGGGTGCCAACCCACCGCAGCTGACTCCATTCATTCTTTTAAAAAACAACTTAAAACTCATCTATTTAGGAAGGCTTTTTAACTTATCTTAACATTTCAGTTTCTTTCAGTTTACCTCTTTTAGTATTGAATTTAGTATTTTACTCTGGTTTATTATTCTTTATTCTATTTAATGCTTTGTTATCTGTTTCATTGTTCTATTCAGAGAAACATGTCCAATGTTACATAAACCCTGCTGTTTTTTTTTTCTAAGACTCTGTGAAGCTCCTTGAGCATGGGAAAGGCACTATATAAATAAAATGTATTATTATTATCTTTGTTTTACAGACACCAGGCTCTACAGTAAATGCCACCATAATGCCTTGATCCAGGAGCAGATTGTATTAACTCTGATGTATGTGAGGCATTATTATATTTACTTAAAATCCTCATAAACATCTTATTTTCAGATGTCAGTGGAGAATCGACAATGAATAAATCATACATGGTCACAAACCATAAGCTATGCAGTCCTACATATGAACATTTACCTCAAGGCATTCTAAAGCAGTAACAACACATTAAATTTTACAATGTCATTAATGAATTTCTATGGTGAGCTTCTGTAAAAAGCCAAATTTCCCCCTTGGGACAAATAAAAGTTCTATCTATCTAAAATCACGTATATTGTCATTGTTTAGTTTACTGCTAGCAATACAGCATAGTGGTTAGCGCTGCTGACTCACGGTTCCAGGGACCTGATCTGTATTCATGGATCTGTTACTTTCTGTGTGGCATTTACATGTTCTTCTAGTTTTAGAGTGGATACTCTGGTTTCATCCCATATTCCAAAAACAACTTTGAAATGACCTGGGATAAGTGAATGTGCGCTGTAATTGGCTGTTGTCTTTGTGGTGGAGAAATCTCTCTATTATAAAAAAAATCTTGGAAGGAGACGAGACGTGATTTCCTCGGAGAGACACTTACACGTCCCGTGAGACGA
Source organism: Erpetoichthys calabaricus (assembly GCF_900747795.2). NCBI lineage: Eukaryota > Metazoa > Chordata > Cladistia > Polypteriformes > Polypteridae > Erpetoichthys > Erpetoichthys calabaricus. The sequence goes on from NC_041397.2 coordinate 177,834,812, forward strand.
GTCTTTGTGCCAAGAGATTTAACCACGCCCGGGGTCGGAAATAAAAGACAAACAGTAGATGACAAAGTAGAACATCATAAAGAATTCAAAAATGTTGGCACGGTACATATGCAGAGCAGGTTAGAGATAATGGAAGTACGAAAATTCAAAAGTCTCAAAAAAAGGATAGTAAAGATCGCATTAGCGCAAACAAATGGAAATTATTACTCGGTGAAATAACGGAACAGCAAAAAGACATTGAATATATTGTTCGGATTTAAACTTTAAGTCAGAGACATGCAGATCGTCTAATTCCAAAAACGTTGGCGTGGTATGAAGTCCAGTGAGACGGAGACTTTTAACATGAGATTCTTTCAAGTCACGCCATACTTACAACCTTTGGAAGCAAGTCCCGCGAGATGGTGACGTTTGCCATTAGATTCTTTAAAAAATCACCCAACTTACAACAATTTTCAAACTAGACCACGGTCATCTAACCTCAGTTGTATGAATGCTTTTGTCAGACACACTTCCTGCTCTCTCAGCTCTTATAAATTTTATCAGGACAATAATTTTATATGTTCTAGATGACACATCAACGACTAAGCGAAGAAGAAAGAGCATGAACATAAAATTCAATATGATCTTGAAGAAAAGTTGTTTCCAAATATTGTTTTTACTAAAGTTTTAAAGTAAAAGTGAAAATAATGCATGTGTAACATCCATCCATCCATTATCCAACCCGCTATATCCTAACTACAGGGGCACGGGGGTTTGCTGGAGCCAATCCCAGCCAACACAGGGCACAAGGCAGGAAACAAACCCCGGGCAGGATGCCAGCCCACCACAGGGCACTCACACACACACACCAAGCACATCCTAGGGACAATTTTGAATCGCCAATGCACCTAACCTGCATGTGTTTGGACTGTGGGAGGAAACCGGAGTACCCGGAGGAAACCCACGCAGACATGGGGAGAACATGTAAACTCCACACGGGGAGGACCCAGGAAGCGAACCCAGGTCTCCTTACTGCGAGGCAGCAGCGTCACCGTGCCGCCCCTGCATATGTAACAATTCCCATGAAAATAACAATCTCTTTAAATTGTATATCCAGTTAACCAAACTCAGGGGTGGGCAAGTGAAGCGAGCAGGAGGCAGAACCCCCTAGTCTTCAGAACAAAAACAGCAGAGTCTTCAGAAAGGCATTCAGAGTTTAAGACTTTATTGTACAGCATAGAAAACAATTGCAGAGCACGTAAAGGCTGTCTCAGTTCATGAAGTGAGCCTGGTGGTTTGGGCTCGGTTCACTTTTATTTCAGTTCTAATCACAAAAACATCCCCATTTCATACATAATTCTCATCATTCTCTTTACATGTTATCTTTGTAATAATGACTCTGTACTGCACTTGTTTTCATAACATTTACCTCACCTTGTAAATGTCTTTCCCCTAATAATAATCAATCTTTTCATAACAATTATTAGGACTTGAAGGTTGTACTTACTGCCTGGCCTGGAGATGGCTATCATCTGATCATGTTTTATATTCCTCACATTCCCAGTCTTGAGCTAATAAAAATTGGAGGCCTTTTAATTGATCAGCCCTCATTATTAAGTTGGAACCAGGATTACCCACATATAAAAAACGGAACTGTTCAATTAATACTTACTTGTTGCACCAGCATCCAGTAAGACTAAAATCATGGGCAGCTGTGCTGGTAAGCGCAGCACACGGCTTCACTGACAAGAGCTAAGCTGCTGCAGCTGGAAGCAGGTGAGAAGCCTTGAGTCAGCAAGCACAGTTCTAAAGCTTTATTAATGAACCCTTAAACTTTTATATTGCTCAAAGCCAGCTGAAATAGTATGTGTTGTTTTACCCTGATTAATTAAGATATTGATTCATGAGGAAGCATTGACATAGGAACTTAAATGCTATCTAGAATGTATGTGTACTGGCCATTGTTACAGCCTGAGAGAAAAGGCAGCTGCGTCATCAACCAGTGACACGCAGCCACATAAGGTCTGACTTACCAATACAGGGACTAACCTTGATAATCAATTCTTAAAACTTCTGTATAATTCAACCTAACTAACACAATACAGCTTGCTTTTAATCTGATCAGCTGAAATGTTCATGAGCCTTAATATATAAATGCAAACGCTATGTTTAAAATTATATGTTTAAAGTGTTTATATGCTAATGTACAAGTTTATTTAGTTTCCTTTAAGTTTAGGGATGTTGAAGGTTTTTCCAAAAACTTGTTTAGACTTTAGTGAATCAAAAGGCCCAGCAGAGTCACTATGTCCCAAAACAAAAACTTGTTTCCTCAGTTCCCTCAAAAACACAGCATCCTTGGTCCTTAAAAAACAAGGCAAGTGAAAAGCAAGCAATCAAGCAGGCCATATTAAAAACAAAACCAACGGCCTGTAATTAATAGTGCCTCACTAAGCCACTTAGAAAGATGTCAAGCAACTCCTTTCAATAGTCAATAGTTCTAAAACCAATAACAAGACATATAAACTTAAGTGCTTGCTAAATTAAATATAAAATGTACATGCTAATACAAGAGCCCACGGCTGCAGACAGCAGCGCTGTTAAGTCATGGTACACAGCTGCACAGTGGTCTGACAGAGGCCAAGCTACTGTTTACGTCACGGCACATGTTCAGGAAAAAGTCCCTAACTTTTGACAATCGGCTCTTAAGCCCCTATAATGCTCAAACTAACTAATATCATAATATATGGTACAGTATTTTAATCTTATTGCTTAAGGTATTGAAGAGCCCTGATACTTTTAAGCCATTTGAGTGCTTATATGTTTTATGTGCTTGCCTGAGAGCTTGCCCTTTACTCACACAGGCAAAGGTCCTACCCACAGTTTGTTTGGTCTTCTATCAGCACTTGCATCCTTAAAACAAAATCTGCCTGCTTGCTTCCTCAGAGAACATGATGACCTTCTCTCACTGCTTGACTCACAGAAACTCAAAACAAAGCAAGTGAGAAGGACAAGCGGCCTGTCTAACATCTTTTTAAAGTTGCTCCAGGCCTAGGCTTTTCATAGCTAAAAGCACTAAAACTAATAATAATACATATTGATCCTTAATCAAAATTCTCAACATCTTGTCCAGGGTTTGTACCTGTTTCATAAGCTCTGACTTCCTTCCGCTCTGTGCTGGACTTGGTAGGTTATGAAAATAATTGGACAGCAGAATAATGTTTATTTTATAAAATGAAGTTGTTTAATGTAATTTTACATGTGCTTAAAGAATACCATTACAAATTTGATTGTTGGGCTTTCTCACAAGCCTGGGCAGTTCCAGGCTCACAGTTCATAGTCACTGATTTTGTAATGAATTTGATCACAGCAGTTAAGTGCAGATATGAAAAATTATGTAATTAGAATTCCCTTCAGATTTTAGTTAAAATATCAACTAGTTTTATATCAGTCTGTTGTGAATAGAAAGGCCTTATATTTACTGGGGAAAGCTGAGCTTTAGTTTAGTACATTAAATGAAAGAAGTCAAGCATAAACTTTTAAAATGTTACAAAACTTTGTATAGTCTGCCACTTTTTCTAACCCAGGAGATGTACTGTAGCTACCTGTGGTTTGCTTTACAGCTTTGCCCTCTGGTGGTTTCTTAAAATAGTGGACAGAATTAAAACAGCAGTTGCTGTATCAGTTTATCTTAATTTCTAAGCAGAATTTTCTTTTTGACAAGCCTAGTGATGGATGTTGATAAATTGTAATTACATGAATACCTAACTTTTACTAATTTTTTTACATACAGTACTTACAACATAAGAACAATCAAAGAATATATTTTTTTAATTTTAAACATGAAGAGTGAATAGGACCGCAACACACTGACTTTAGCTCCAGGGGAACAGGTTTGTATCTGTTTTGATTTTCTTTGGCTATTCTAATTTTCTTTCCTATTTTAGATGTATACATGTTAGGTTGATTGGAGACAGCATCCTGCTGTGGACTGGCACCACTTTAGGGACTTTAGGGTTTCGCGTTGCTTCCTTGCACAAGATTTTGCCCAAATACACTACATGAAGTTTGTTGTCTGGAAGTGGAACAATGAGTATCGGATAAGCACTTGTGCAAATGCTTATGATTGACACCCCTTCCACTTTAGCACTTTAATGTACAAACCATATTATTTCAATATTACAATAATGAGATTAGCTCTGGTGCTGAAATCATAAATGTACATTCTACGGATGACAAAAGAGGTATAAAGACTTGAGCATACTTCACTTGAAGCTGAACTACCATTAATATTAATCTAACCAAACAATGTAACATAATAGCAGCAAAGAGAAATAAGTGAAAGTCATATACAGAGATCATTGTGCCAGCTTTTCAAGTTTTAAATAGGTAAATTAGTCCTTAATGAACTGTACACATCATTTTTGATTTGTCTAAAGTACAAATGTACATATATTTAGCAATGCTGTCCCTTTGTGTTTGATATCTGATTCAGTCTTTTGTTTTATTAGAGTTAGCAGGAATATTATAATAATAGCACTTCTTAACCAGCTTTATCCTGATCATGGTTGTGAGATGCCAAAGTTTGTCCTGTCATCAGTAGGTACAATCAATTCAGTTTATTTTGTATATCTCTCTTCACTGGGTACAGGTGCCCAGCACTGTGACAAGTTCTTAGGGAAAATTACAATTACAATTTCTACGTCAACATTGGAATATATGATTTCTTTTTGACCTGCAGCTAATTTTATACAATTTGATATTTTGTTCTTTGTGGATAAAAAAAAATTAGCATTTGTACACATTTAATATTATTCTGCAGTTGATGAACACCTTTCTGTTGTATTTAATCACCAAAAGTCTCAAACTCGTAAAACTTGGATTACTGTTGATGCAATTTTAGAAATTATTTTGGTAATACTTTCGCTTTGGTACTGCAAAAATCTGTTTTTCATTTACTCTTATGTAACAAGTCCTTGACATACACATCTTTAGGTCTTCGTAACACTTGCAAAGCATCAGTAAAGTGTTTATTCATTTCTGCTATGTGACCTACTAACAAAACTTCACTTTAGAGTGGTCTGAGTTGGCTTAACTGAGACATCGTTCTCTTGATATTACATATCTTCCTGTATAATACGCTACCATGGCTGTCCGTTTGTCTGTCCAGGATTTTAAATCACTTGTAGCTCACAAACCGTTTCACCTATCGACTTGAAATTTGGTACACATACAGTGCATCCGGAAAGTATTCACAGCACATCACTTTTTCCATATTTTGTTATGTTACAGCCTTATTCCAAAATGAATTAAATTCATTTTTTTCCTCAGAATTCTACACACAACACCCCATAATGACAACATGAAAAAAGTTTACTTGAGATTTTTGCAAATTTATTAAAAATAAAAAAATTGAGAAATCACATGTACATAAGTATTCACAGCCATTGCCATGAAGCTCAAAACTGAGCTCAGGTGCATCCTGTTTCCCCTGATCATCCTTGAGATGTTTCTACAGCTTAATTGGAGTCCACCTGTGGTAAATTCAGTTGACTGGACATGATTTGGAAAAGCACATACCTGTCTATATAAGGTCCCACAGCTGACAGTTCATGTCAGAGCATAAACCAAGCATGAAGTCAAAGGAATTGTCTGTAGACCTCAGAGACAGGATTGTCTCGAGGCACAAATCTGGGGAAGGTTACAGAAAAATTTCTGCTGCTTTGAAGGTCCCAATGAGCACAGTGGCCTCCATCATCCATAAGTGGAAGAAGTTCGAAACCTCCAGGACTATTCCTAGAGCTGGCCGGCCATCTAAACTGAGCAATCTGGGGAGAAGGGCCTTAGTCAGGGAGGTGACCAAGAACCCGATGGTCACTCTGTCAGAGGTCCTCTGTGGAGAGTGGAGAACCTTCCAGAAGGACAACCATCTCTGCAGCAATCCACCAATCAGGCCTGTATGGTAGAGTGGCCAGACGGAAGCCACTCCTTAGTAAAAGGAACATGGCAGCCCACCTGGAGTTTGCCAAAAGGCACCTGAAGGACTCTCAGACCATGAGAAAGAAAATTCTCTGGTCTGATAAAACAAAGATTGAACTCTTTAGTGTGAATGCCAGGCGTCATGTTTGGAGGAAACCAGGCACCGCTCATCACCAGGCCAATACCATCCCTACAGTGATGCATGGTGGTGGCAGCATCATGCTGTGGGGATGTTTTTCAGCGGCAGGGACTGGGAGACTAGTCAGGATAAAGTGAAAGATGACTGCAGCAATGTACAGAGACATCCTTGATGAAAACCTGCTCCACAGCGCTCTTGACCTCAGACTGGGGTGACAGTTCATCTTTCAGCAGGACAATGACCCTAAGCACACAGCCAAAATATCAAAGGAGTGGCGTCAGGACAACTCTGTGAATGTCCTTGAGTGGCCCAGCCAGAGCCCAGACTTGAATCCGATTGAACATCTCTGGAGAGATTTTAAAATGGCTGTGCACAGACGCTTCCCATCCAACCTGATGGAGCTTGAGATGTGCTGCAAAGAGGAATGGGCGAAACTGGCCAAGGATAGGTGTGCCAAGCTTGTGGCATCATATTCAAAAAGACTTGAGGCTGTAATTGCTGCCAAAGGTGCATCGACAAAGTATTGAGCAAAGGCTGTGAATACTTATGTACATGTGATTTCTCAGTTTTTTTATTTTTAATAAATTTGCAAAAACCTCAAGTAAACTTTTTTCACATTGTCATTATGGGGTGTTGTGTGTAGAATTCTGAGGAAAAAAATGAATTTAATCCATTTTGGAATAAGGCTGTAACATAACAAAATGTGGAAAAAGTGATGCGCTGTGAATACTTTCCGGATGCACTGTATACTATGTGACGTCTACTATCCACTTTCGGGGTGATGAGTTTTATTACTCTTTTTATTTTTATTTTATTTTAGTGTAGAATCAACTCTCAGCAGCAGCCAGCAGGGTGGCCGTGAGGTGCATGCATACTGGTGCCGTTCTCATCCCTACCACCTTTGTCATCACTTCCTCTATCTCTTCATATCTTAAATCATTCTTGAGGCAGATTGAATACTTAAGTGCCAGCTTAAGTGAAAAATTTAAGAAAACGTACTAAGTAATTGCAACACAAACACTGACTTAATCAGTTTTAACTCGAAAAGATAGTGACGAAAGAAGAGAAGAAGTGGGCCACTAGGGTGGAGAAAAGAAGAGCTGCTCAGGAAGCAGCAAGCGCATCAACCTCTGAGCAAACAAATGCTAAACGTACAGAGAAAGATGATGAATACTATGAATGCTCAAGTCAAGTGTATTCACTGCACTTTATCATTACTAGTTTAGAATAAGACCTGTGAATCCTTCATATTAACAAGTAATTTTACCATCATGTCAGTATGCCACACTGCATAGAGATGAATAACCTATCTACTGATGTTTTTTAATTGTTATGAAGACCAAAAGAAGCCTTTGTTAAGTTCTTCTTACGTAAGAGGAAATGAGTAATAGATGCATTCTTACTAAACTAAAGTCTTGCCATTATTTTTGTCTTTTGATTGTATTGCTTCATAAAACTTTTAATCATTTACTATTGCTCTGTAAACACTCCTAAAGCTTAAATTGTCTTCTGCAAATTTTAGGTTTCTGTTTCATAATGGAACTTTTAACCTTTTTTTATAATTTTCTAAAACTTCATTCATTACTGCTTTCTGTTACAGATTTCTTGAAATTTCCTTTTTCTTTGAGAAAAGCCAAGCAAAATGACACCTTTTATTGGCTAACTAGAAAGATTACAATATGCAAGCTTTCGAGGCAACTCAGGCCCCTTCTTCAGGCAAGATGTAATCTTGTAAGATGTAAGAAGGGGCCTGAGTTGCCTCGAAAGCTTGCATATTGTAATCTTTCTAGTTAGCCAATAAAAGGTGTCATTTTGCTTGGCTTTTCTCTACATTCATAATGGCTAACACGGTACAACACCCTAGTACTTTTTCTTTGAGAGAGAGAGTTGATCATGATCTAATTATAAGATTAAAATTCTTACCTTACCTTATTCTTACCTTTTTTTTCTCAACTTTTTTTTTGTTTGTTTTCTTCCAGACACATCAACAAAATGGAATCAAACGTGACAAAGACCGCAATGTTATTGAGCAATGTCAGTACAAAATCTTTTGATAATGCGACTCTTGAAATGATTACCAGCCCGATTATGACTATTGCCGTTCCAGTGATTTACTTGGCTGTTGTCATTTTCAGTGTACCTCTTAATACAGTCTCATTCTGGATACTTCTTTTTCATACCAAAAAGAAGAGCCCCACCATAATATTTACCATAAATCTTTCTTTGACTGACTTTTTGTACAGCTTGTCACTTCCCTTTCAAATTGTGTACCATTTGAGTGGCAACAATTGGCCTTTTGGAGATTATGTGTGTAGGATTTCTACTGTAGCTTTTTACGGGAATATGCATTGTTCAATTTTGACCACATGTGCTATTAGTTTGGATCGCTACTGGGGAATTGTAAAACCCCTTCACACAAGACACTGGAGAACAGTAAGATCTGCAGTGATTGCTTGTATTTTTATGTGGGCACTTGTGCTCCTGATGAACTCATTAATGATAACCAGTTGCCTCACTGTAAATGTTGAGCAACTGGGAGTTGTGACATGCTTTGACATTATTCCAAAAACGATGTTTTCCCCTCCAATCTATGGCTATTTGTACTTTTCAGCACATCTGCTGTTCTTCTTCATCATTCCTTTAATCATTTTTGTTATATGCTACTCTGTTATTTTAAAAACGTTAAAGAATTCACCAAACACTGAGATACCAGACTCTAAAAGGCAAACTATTAACCTCATAACAGTTATTTTGCTTTGCTTTTCTGTCTGTTATGTACCACACATTATTTTACAAATAATTCACACGGTACTTAGGAGCCAAAAGAAGAGCCTATATGTATATTACAAACTATCCCTTGGTCTTAACAGCTTGAATTGCTGTTTTGATCCTTTTATATATTACTTTGCTTCGAAGGATTTTAGACACAAGCTTCAAAGTAAAATCTGTGGTTGCTCTTTCATGAGATTTGATGAGTCAAGCACATCAAAAGTGTCAGAAATGGCCCACCTCAAAGTTCAACAGTCTTGATCAAAATCCCAGGACAGACTGATGGCAGTCCAGCAGCTCCATTGTGACAGCAAATTGTCTCCATTGAAGATGATGTTTGAGATAAGATGGAGACAATTCGTCATTTCACTTGTGTTTTACATTTCGCACTATTGTACTTTGACTGTTACAAAGCTAACATCTCAGCAAATGGACAAGTTAAATGACAATGAAAGTGAAATCTCATGCAGCAAAAATGTAAAACATTTTACAAGAAGCCTATTGTTTGTTCAAAAACTGCTACTGTCTTTCAGGAAAAAAGCACTTGTGGTCAGTGAATCCCTGTACCCTATAGAGAACTCAAGGATTTGGAATAAATCATTGTTCCTTGTTTGTATAGTTCAGCTCCTAATTTTCATAAAGATTTATTTGAAAATGTACTTTTAAATTTTTCAATGCGGGATTACCCCTTTTCTTAACTTCCAAGCAAAATATGTTTAAGAACTTTAAAATGTTGTTTGTTTTTTTAAAAGAGTCCATGTAATCAACTCCCAAAGAGTGGAAATGTTTGCCTTCTATTGTAAAACAATCCACTTCATGGAATGCTTAATAAATATACTATAAAAAAATGTTATTAATAACGTGATTAAACCATTTGACCTTCTTTTGCTCTTTGACCCAGAGATCAAAAGGGCACATGGAAGGAGTGTTTAGATGGGAGGAGAAAGTTAACTTGAGCCAACTGCTGCTAGTCATTGTGAATAGCAGCAAATGGAGCCGGTGACATTGCTTGTTTTAAAGTAGTCTATTAAAATGAGTCTTCTTACTGTTAGACGCTTAAAACCGTTTTTCATCCAACAAGCTCAGCAATCCGAATCTTTCAATTCCTCCAATAAGACATCAGGTCAACTTTTGAAGGTCCCTGAAGTCATACTGTCTACCACACTACTTGGTTACTTATTTTTCCATGTGTCTAGAAAAACTTTCTACTGTTTATTTGAAACATACCTTTAAAAGTTCCTTTGTGTATCCCTCTGGTTTTGTTGAAGAACTTATTTTAAAAGAATAGTTTAGATCTACCACGCCAATTCCTTCCAAATTTCAGACACTTCAATCATGTCACCTCGTATTCTTCATTTGATTAAAGTGAAAAGGTTCAGTTCCTTCAGTCTGCCCTCATAACTCATAACCTCACTGGCTTGGAATCAGCCTAGTCACCATTTTTCCATACTTTCTTCATACTTTTTTTCTATTACGGACATTAAAATTGTACACAGTACTCCAGATGAGGCTTCACTAGTGTATGTAGTTTAAGCATAACCTGTCTTGGCTTGTACTTTACACATTGTGATATTTAACTTCACATCCAGTTGTCTTATTTTTAAAATAAGTGACTGTTTTGAGTTCCAGATAAATTATGTTAAAATCGAGTCAGGTTTCTTAAAGAAGAATTTTTGATGTATATTGGGATTCTGTCAAAAATGTGTTGGAGTTTGGAAGGGCATTCATATCCATAGTATTAATTCTCCCTAACTAAAGTCAAAGATGGAATGAAGACAATCTATTGGCATCTTGTTTGATCTTCTCTGTCATAATACCAAAATTGTATTTAAAAAAGATCCTGAAATGTATTATTCACAAAAATTTGATCTGTTCTGATACAATCTGTGAAAAGTTATTCATCTTTGTCTGATGTGTCAGAAGACAGATGTTTTATTCATGTTCATTTTTTTAAAGATATGAAATTTTCTTAACTGGTTCCCAACACTGGTAGCAAAGATGAATATGGCTGTGAGTTACAGTCACCATAAATAGATATTTTATGTTCAAGCCCTTCACTTAGGATCCTTATAAACTCTTGACAGCTTCTGGACATAAATAGCTAGTGGTTCAATTGCAGTCACATACAGCATTGGTAGGGGGCGTTGCAAGGGCTTCTCAAAGATTGTATAAACATAAGTATGCTCTTCTCTGTCTCTTTCCTTCCTTCTTTCTCCACTCCTCCCAGGCAAGTGTTGTCCTTCTCTACTGGACTTGCCTGGATGAGGCAGAACAGTCTCCTTCATAAAGGAACCAGAAGTAATTCTGGGACCATGACACTGTTTGTCGGAAGCACCTTTCAATCAAGCAGAAGTCCCATGAAGTAGGGACCATTAACCCCTGCAGCACTCCCTGGTGACACCCATGGAACCCAACAGGGCTGCCCCACAAAAATGTGGTTCCCAGCATGCCCTGTAGGTATCCATATGGGTGCTTTAATGCCAGGAAACTGCACTCTAGTGTGTCGGGTAAATACATAGCCCAAGTAAACTAAATTCCCTTTTCCCTCCATTATACCAGCCCATTAAGGGTTCTTAATCAAGTCCTTCCAGAATGCCAGTGTATCCACACCTGTCCATCTCCTGGCTGCAGCAGGGATCACCCTGCCTATTCGTTGGGCCTGCCCTCAGGCCAGGTAAGGAACCTTGAACTGTCCCAGCTGGGACACCCTCCCATGCTTAGTGGTAGTAATAATAATAATAATAATACATTTTATTTATACAAGGCGCCTTTCAGGGAACTCAAGGACACCGAACAACAATAAATAAATAAATAAATAGATAAATAATTAAATAAAAGACACAATTATAAAAAACTTAAAACATCAGAAAATCTAGAAATTAAAACCAAACAAAACCATTATAATCAGGAGGAAAAAGAAAAAGCCATTTTAAACAGATGCGTTTTAAGTTTACATTTGAAGGATGAATATGATTTGATATTTCGGAGATCCGCAGGCAATGAATTCCAGAGCTTGGGAGCAGAACGGCTGAAAGCTCTGCTCCCCATGGTGGTTAGACGGGCGGGAGGAACAGTCAGATGGGTGGAGGAAGAGGATCTAAGGTTACGGGATGGAATGGCAACATGAAGAAGGTCAGACAGATATGGAGGGGCGAGGTTATGGATGGCCTTAAATGTTAATAGTAGAATCTTAAAATCAATACGAAACTTAATCGGGAGCCAATGAAGCTGCTGCAAGACCGGAGTAATATGGTGAATAGATGGGATTTGAGTGATGATACGTGCTGCAGAATTCTGGACTAACTGAAGCTTATGAAGAGATTTATTCGGGAGACCAAAGAGGAGTGAATTGCAGTAGTCCAGCCGAGATGTGACAAGACTATGAACAAGAATGGCAGTGGTGTGAGGAGTGAGGGAGGGGCGAATACGATTAATATTACGTAGGTGGAAGTAAGCAGACCGGGTGATGTTATTAATGTGAGATTGGAAGGATAGAGTACTGTCGAGGATGACACCCAGACTCTTGACCTGAGATGATGGGGAAACAACAAAGTCATCAATAATAAGAGAAAGATTATTGGTTTTGGATAATGAAGATTTTGAACCAATGAGGAGAACCTCAGTTTTGTCACTGTTTAATTTGAGAAAATTCGAAGAAAACCAGGATTTAATTTCAGCAATGCAGTCAATAAGCGAGGGTGGTGGAAAAGAGGAGGTGGGATTACCAGCAAGGTAGAGCTGGGTGTCATCAGCATAACAGTGAAAATTAATGTTATATTTGCGAAAAATATTGCCAAGGGGAAGAAGGTAAATAATGAAAAGAAGAGGCCCCAGGACAGAGCCCTGGGGCACACCAGAGGTAACAGCGGTGGGTTTGGATGTGAAGGTTTTAAGCTGTATTAACTGAGTGCGGCCTAAGAGGTAGGATCTAAACCAATCAAGTGGAGTTTGGGTAATGCCAATCAGAGATAATCTATTAAGGAGAGTGGTATGACAAATAGTATCAAAGGCCGCACTCAGATCAAGGAGGATGAGAATAGTGATTAGACCGGAGTCAGCAGCCATAAGGAGGTCATTAGTAATTTTAACAAGTGCCGTTTCTGTACTATGAAGGGGGCGAAAACCAGACTGGAACTTTTCATATAGATTATTATGAGATAAATGGGTGTGAAGTTGGATAGCTACTATTTTTTCAAGAATTTTAGAGATAAAGGGCAAGTTAGAAATGGGGCGAAAGTTATTGAAATTAGTAGGATCAGCACCAGGTTTTTTTAATATTGGGGTTATAGCAGCAGTTTTAAAAGATGAGGGAATAATACCAGTAGTGAGAGAAGAGTGAATGATGGCAGAAATGAGAGGGACTAGAGAGGGGAGGCAGGCTTTAACCAGAACTGTAGGCAGGGGCTCCAGCTGACAAGTAGATGACTTGGATTTGCAGATGAGATCTGAAATTTCAGAGGAAGTGGGAAGCTGGAAAGAAGAGAAAAAGTGAATAGGCGAGTGTAGTTCAGAAGGAATATAGAGAGGATCTGGACCAAGGTGCTGATGTATCTTTTGGATTTTCTCGTTGAAAAAAGACATAAGAGAATTACAGAAAGCAGTTGAGTAAAGGTGAGATGGTAAAGAGTCTGGAGGTTGTGTAACATTATTAAGTAAATGTAATGTAGTAATGGACATCCTTGTTTGGTTACACATTTTAATTTGGAGTAATCTGAGTTCATAATATTGACTGAGGTTTCAGGACTAGTATAATTCTATAGTAGTTTAATCAATGCAAATATATTGGGGCCAAACCCAAATTTCTGCAATTTTTTTACGCTGCATTCACATTACAAGCCTCATCGCTCAATTCCAATTTTTTGCTCAGATTGGATTTGCCTGTCTTGAAGGTTCATATTCATTAGTACAAGTGACTTGTATCTAACTGTAATGTGAACGCATCTGTCCTCTGAAATGGCAGCATGCACACCATGATATGTTTGGGCACAAGTCATCTGCGTAACCAACAACAAAAAACGTCATATCTGTGAGACAACTCGTGGCATTAAAATCAACAAAATGGATGCACTAGTAGTTAGTGTATGCATCACATTTTGCTCTTGAGAATGGCAATTGGTTGGTTGCACATGATTAGGTCGAGAAGGTGGGAAAAAGCCAGACGGCTAGTGTTTGCTGTTTTTGCAGTTATTGCTGGCACAGCTGCAACAGAAAATGTGTCAGTACAAGAAAGGTAGCCAGCAGTGGTAGGACCTTAACTGTTATTACAGCTGTAGCTCCCTCCATTGATGTTTTGCCGCATTGCTGGTACTGGATGATGATGACAGCACTCAGCCCATTAGTACAGACAAAAGAAAACAAAAACATGTATTCTGATCAGACCGTTCACATTGATGTCATATAGCCATGAATCGGATACACTTCTAGGACTAAATATGAAAGTGACTCAAAATCTGATTTGAAAAGATTGCATTTCTGTTTCCACGCAGCCCTGAAAACTTCATATTTATATCTAATACATTAAGGCAAAAAAATTGTATTTGAGTCACTTCAGCCTAGTTAAAAAACTATTTCAGGCAACCTTCCTGTGGGCAGACTGTTGAGGGTGGTGGTCATTTCACTTCTAGAAGGCCTTTTTCTCTTGTATGGAATTTGTGGAAGATTGTCTAAGATGGTTTCAAAAGGGTCCTTTGATATTTCAGTGCAAATTAACTTCTAATAATAATCTAGAACTAAAGCCTTCTAGCCTTATTCTCCTAAAGTATGCGCCTATTCTCATTTTTTAGGAAGTGGATCACTTAACTCTGCAAATATTTTTCTATAGTCCAAAAAAAGTGCTGTGTGAGAGAATCCATTGATGCCAATCCCTGAATACCTGTGCGCACAAGAGCACCATGTACCCGTCTCTAGAATAAGTTCCTCAAACATTGCAGCTTCACTTTTGAACTTAAAAAAAAAAATCATCAAAATAGCCGGAAAAGGTCCTTCTCCAACTCTGCCATTACCTTCTCTATATTTTGGGTTGCATTCTGAGTGTACTGCTAATAGAGTATTTTAGTTTCAGTGTTTGTAGATGTTCCACCAATGTCAATCAGCATTCTCCACCTCCTCCAAAAAAAAATCCAAGATTGAGGAAATGGGCATTTTATAGTAAGCTGGTATTAAAGTGCCAGCATGAAGTGAAAGAAGTTTGAAAGGAAGAGAAATTGTTCGAAAGACTGTGATCGAAGAAACCAGGAGGATGAATGGAGTAGTTGGCTATGAGATTTCTTTTTTTTATTTTCATTTATTTTAATTAAAAGCAAATAACATTCGACACAATCAGGTCAAATATAACAAAACTAAAATTCAACCCCCACCCAAGTGAAAAAGAGGAGAACCAACGACTAGAGACAAAATTTAGCAGCATCTAAAGAAGGAAGAGTATAGTATCCCTGATATAGAAGGTTATTCTAAAATGTTTTTGATTAGATCCTGACATAGTTTACAAAAGTTATGAGCAGATCCTCTAAATGAGAATTTGATTTTTTCCAATTTCTAATAGTATAGAACATCAGTTACCCACTGATTTAAAAATGATGGGGTGGGATTCTTCCAATTGACCATGATAAGACTACATGCCAGTAGTAAGGTAAAGGCAAGTACGATTTGCTTGTTCTTCTCCACTTTAAGCCCATCTGGGGGGTACACAGAACACGGCTGTTAGCGGATTAGGAAGGATTGTGACACCAAGCCTATCTGAGAGGCGTTCAAAGATTTTTGTCCAAAATGATGTTAATTTGGTGCACGCCCAAAACATGTAGCCCAGTGAGACTGAAGCCCGACTGCAACGTTCACAGTTTTTAAGCTTATTTTGTACAGCACTTTGGTTCAGTTTAGATTGTTTTAAATTTGCTTTATAAATAAAAAGTTTTTTTTTTTACTTAAAGCTAATCTCTGATTCAAACAGCAGCTCATTCAGCATCTGTATGGTGTTTACATGTTCTTCCAATGTCCTTGTGGATTTTTTCTTTCCTGTTCCAAAGACACGCAGATTGGGATTAGAGAGCCTATTGCGTGAGAGTGGACAAGTGTGCCATATGATGAACTGTAATGTCACCCAAAGCTGGTCCCGGCCTTGTACCAAGTGGTGCCAAGATGAAGTCTACTCTAGATTTCTGTGGCCCTCTTATGCAATGGACCAGTCAAAAAATGGAGGAATAGCCAAAGCACATATTTTCCTAAGGCAAAAGTATGCCATTGCTGTTTTATATTTGGGAGCACTAGGGTGTTGTACCATGTTAGCCATTATGAATGTAGAGAAAAGCCAAGCAAAATGACACATTTTATTGGCTAACTAGAAAGATTACAATATGCAAGCTTTCGAGGCAACTCAGGCCCCTTCTTCAGGCAAGATTACAGTTGCCTCGAAAGCTTGCATATTGTAATCTTTCTAGTTAGCCAATAAAAGGTGTCATTTTGCTTGGCTTTTCTCTATTTGGGAGCAGATATGTTTATTTTTGATAAACATCACATAATCCATTCTGATGTATACTGGTGTGCTAATAATCCCTCATTTTGTAACATCATCCCTGGTAAGTGTATTATCAGTTTGATATTTCTTAAAGTGTGTTACTGCCAAACAGTGGCTGTGTGAGAGAATCACATGTAAGTACAGCATTTAAAAGTACTAAAAAGAGGTGGTACAGTGGTTAGTGCTTTGATTCATAACCCCAGCATCCTGGGTCCAGTTCCAGCCAATCACTGTCTATGTTGTTTTTGTTTTCTCCAGATACTACAATTTAACAGACTTATTGTCGACCATAAATTAGCCCCATTATTAGTTTGTGTGTGTGCGTGTATGTGCATGTGTGTGTATGTGTGTCCTCCAATGGGCTGATGCCCGATCCAAATCTGGTTTCTACTACTCTTTAATGCTCCAGCCTTTGCCACTCTCAACCAAATTAGATGGGCTCCATAATGGATTAATGAATTAATAAAATGGAGAGGGCACTTATACTTATATAACATAATTGAAATGAAAGGTATAAAGTAAAAAGTGTAATAAAATGAAACATTAAGGAATAAGCAAGCTACATTTTAGGGTATTCAGTCTCTCCATCTACAAAATCAGACAACCAACATTTATTACACATCATTTAATGCTTCCATTCATGAACAGATCACCTCTGCGCAGCTATTTTAAAATAAGGCCCCAAATCCAGGTGATTACTTTCCATCTTCACTGTATATCGAGAGTAAAGACCTGCCCTGCTGCATGGAGTTCACATCCTTACAGTATGCCACTCTGCTACTTGACTTCTGCTTGACAGAGGTTTCTCCTGCCCTCTAGTGGCCCCAAGATGTTATGACTTGGGTTCTCTTTCATAAAAAAAACATTGACAAATGAGAGACCATTCATTCCATCAGGCTTCTTTGTTTAACTGGTAGCTACGATTGTAGAGGTCTCAAGGATATGAAGATTCACACTACCTGAAGAGACTAATTTGTTTATTTTGCAATTGGAACCCCAGGAACACACCCAGCCTTGAACAAGCATGCACACACTCAGATATAGAGACACTGATAAAGAGAATCAATGAATCAATCAAAAATAAAGATAATAAAGTACATATTAAGCAAATAATGAAGAGGAAAAAATAATATTAAACAAAAAATGCAAATTCAAAACCCCTCCCTAGTTCTCTGATGGTGATAATTAGCATCCTGCTATCCCATCCCCCCATTGCCACAGCTGAAGTCACACAGAAGATTCTCAGAGCTCAAGTGTGTTTATCTGGGTGTGAGGTGCCTTGAATAGTAGAGGGTAAATAATATATCGTCATTTGGAATACATACATTTTGTGTGTGTTCCGTGTCTACAATGATCTATGTAAATGTAGGATAACAGGAAATGTGAACGCATAATTAAAACAGAAAGCTTTTTCATGTTTTAGTAATAATTGACAGAATGTTGACATGAAGTGTATAATGTGTGAAGACTGAAGTCCAAATATCAAATAAACACGTTGACAAAATGTATAACAAAACAAGTGTGCTTGTGTGACATAAGTGGCAGATGAGATCAGCAGCCAAATACATAGCATAAAGTTTCCAAGTGGTGAAGTACAGACAATATACAAACTTAAATTGCATATGCTGATAGTTAAGGTTTTTGGAAGATGCTGACATATTGTTAAGAATAGCTTTCCACAAGATGGAATGTAGAAGTACAGGTTTGGCAGATTCCTTACACTGACTTGCATATAAAGATGATACTGGCTTAAAGTTTGAAGATAGTAAGCAAGAAAATTTGTTAAAGAGATGGGAAGGCAATGTAGATGATATTGGAATTCGGTTTGCCTTAAGGACTGATCTGATCTGAAGACAGAAAAAGAGGAAGGAAGAACAGAAAACGTGAAACTGAGAAACTGGATTGTTCTGAGTCTATAGTCATTATATATGTCACCAAGCATTTCAGTGCCCCATGGCTGAAAAAAGATGGGCCTGCCACCAATCCAAAGGGCAGGATTCTGGAAAATGGGGTTATGGCTGTTCCAAATTGGAGTTGTGCCATGATATTTTTCCACTTCTTTGTCCAGGTTTATAAGACTAAAGGGCTTGAATAAGGGAGGCATGATTTTAATTTCATAGCAGTAAAAGGAAGAGTAAAAACGGATCTAAGAGACACCACGTTGGATTCAATATGGAACCAGGATAGTAGGTTTGTGGGAATATTTAACCAACTCCATATTTGTTGAAGGATAAACACCTGATGATATAACTCCAGGTCTGGCAGAGACACCCTACCTTCAGACTTACCTCGTATCAAAGTGGAATGCTTAATGGAAGGTCTCTTATCATTCCATAGAAAGGCAGACAAAAGAGATTTAACTTCAGATCCATATTTTATGTGGAAGACAGGGAGCGTGGCACTAACAAAGTTAAAGCGAGGACCTTTATCATTTTTAGTAATTGCCAATCTGTAATGAAAAGACAGTGGAAGAAATTAACCTGAGGAAAAGGATCCCTTAACACTTTAAAAAATTTGATGGTAATTAGACACTAAAATGTCCCGCAGAAAAGGAGATAATTTTAAAAATTTCAAAGAGTTAGTCAGTAGGACAAACAATGGAAAAAATTGACTTACGGTATAGGGAATTTGACAGAAGGAAAGTAGATTTTTCCCATTAATTTTATAGCTAAATGGGGTTTCAAATGAACTAAGTAAACCCAGGATGTGAGTTAGTGTGTGATCGCATCACAGATATATAATTTAATAATTTGTACATATATATATGTATGTGTTTGTATATATAACACGATAATACTTAGTATGACATTGTCCTGTTTCAGTGTACAAAGCATGATAACACATTATTCGTGAGGCTTGTCCACAAATCGAATGAAAGAGAATCGTGTGAGATGCTTGTGAGTTGAATGAGTAATGATTTGTTCACAAAACAAACAAAAATGAAACTCCTTCGCAGGTAATCTTTCATTCATGAATCAAATGAATGAGAATTGTGTGACTCGTTCGTGGGTAATGATTCAGTTGTAACTGAAAAGGATCAGTGACTGATATACAGCATGCTTTATGCATTCAGTGGGTTTTAAAATGTATGTGCTAAAATAAAGCTGAGAGCAAATAATTGTTAGAAAATACAATAATACTTTCGTAATGTTCAGGTTTGTGTGAGAGATTTGTTGAAAATCCAAGAGGAAATAAATGTATCAGTACGAGGGTGAGTCAAAAATTATCTGCACTCCGGCTGTAGAGTTTATTTTAATTAACTTTCAGAAAAGACAAATACATAATTCTCTGACAAAATTTCCTTGCTTTTCAATACACTTTGTCCATCTGTCAACAAGCTTTCGTAGTCCTTCATTAAAAAATGTTTTAGGCTGAGCTGCGAGCCACGAATGCACCACTGTCTTCACGTCTTAATCAGATGTAAATCTTTGTCCTTGTAGGGCTTCCTTCGAAACCCAAGTCTGTCGTAAATTATTGCATAGGCAGAGCCATGGCTGATTTCCAAATGATTTGCTACATCATCTACTGTCACTCATCTATTCAACAGAATCATTTCACGTGTATGCTCAATGTTGTCATCAGGCATGGACATGGACGGGTATCTTTTTCATGGCTGACCTTCCTTGAACTTCTCTATCCATTCATACACACTTCTTCGCAACAAAACACTTTCTCCATACTGTACACAAAGTCTTCAATAAATATTGGCATCTGACCACAAAAGAAAAAACAAATCACTACACGTTGCTCTTCTTTTGTGCAAATCACAAGTGGGGCAGCCATTGTTTCCCACACTGCAGTTACATATGGATTGATTCCCTAGTGTATGGTGTAACACGTTCCCACCTGCACAGCAGTGACTGGGGAGACAGGGACCTCATATGGAAAGTGCTGATAAGACAGTGCTGCCAACAGAAGTTTTAACTCACCCTCATACAATATTATGTTTATATATTCCTTTTAAAAAATTCCTATATAAAATTGGTATGATGAAGGAAAAAATGATTGACGCCAGAATTTTCATTCACCAATGATGATTTAGTTCTAATTAGGCAAGCAATGTGGTGTAGTAGTTAAATGCTTTGGACTTTCGTACCTTGAGGTTGTGGGTTCAAATCCTGCTACTAACACTTTGTGACCATGAGCAACTCACTTCACCTGCCTATGTTCCAATTGGAAAACCAAAAGAAATGTAAACAATTGTATCATAAATGTTGTACATTGCCTTAGAAAAAGGCATCACTCAAATAAGTAAACGTAGATGAGTGGTACTTTCACACATGCTGTGAAGAAAAGAGGATGATGGCATCCCGCATGTGCTTTAAACATCTAAACAAAACTTACCTTATGGCATAACTCATCCATTTTAGCATTCCCGTTGAGCTCTACTCAATCTATTCATTTGTGCTCACAAATCGATTTTATTATTTATTGAAAAGAGTTGTTCAAAAAGAATGAATTGTTCATGAATCCCTCTTTACTAATAATTTCACACACTACCTAAAATTAAACAGAGTAAAGAAAATTGTAAAATTTAGTAATTTTGATTATAACATATAAAAATGCAAAATATAACTGGCATCCAAGAACTAGCATTTATTTGCATAACATTTAGAAAAAGTAAACACCCTTAGTGGCGTCTGTTGTAAAAGAGACACAAAACAAGGGAAATGTTTGGGGTTCCACTCCATATATCGTAAATGCTATAGTGAAGCAAACTGCATTACTGCCAAGTAGTCTCAAAAGACTGTGTCCACAATGTCTGGGTGATAGGCAGTGAAAAGGAATAGGCAGAGGTGAGGTCAGTAGGAGGGCATGGTCTGAAGGCAGAAGTGGAACCTGGTTGGGGTTTAGGTGGTCTTTCCTTCTGATGATCTGCAGAGGAGGGAAAAAAGCCATTAGTGCACTTTGTCAACCCTTGACTTGGCATTTTACCCTTAGTTAAGCCCATTGACTGCCTCCAATGCACACGAGTATATAGTACCTCATATTACCTGAAATGAAGATTTAGTTTAGTTATAAAACACAGCATTCCTACTATCATGTTTCAGCTGACCAGGCAACTAAAGCAGATCTCACATTACGCAACTTAAAGTTGTAGGGTATGTCATACTTACCAACCACCCTTGTTGATCTTGTCACCAGACCCTATCAGTTTAAATGACTGAAAATCACCATGCATGTCCAATTACACAAGTGCGTGCCAACTTGCCTGCACAGTCGGACTTACTCATTTTTCTGCCAATCAATAGCATGCTGCTTGATGAAGCAGATGCTGTATGAAGGGTTAACAGGCACAGCACGTTCAGTAACAAACTGACCTTTTTTCTTTTTTCCATTCTGTTATGATACTTAAAACATGAGACATCAGATAGATGAGCTTCTCTTCTGTTTGTGAGGACCAAAACTCTCATGTTCTCCATTTCTCAATGCTGCATTACAGTAAATACATTGTACTGCTGGATGAGCATTAATTGGTTGTCAGATCTCGTGCAGACAGAGGCGGCACCTATGACTAAACACAAAATCTAACCTGTCTGTCAGGATTAGTGAGTTCATGGATATGTCAGAGTAGTAGACTGGCCTTCATGGGGGCATGCCGCTGACTGCCTCCAACTTACTAAGACAGTATAAACGAAGGCTACAACTAATGTCTAATGTGACACAGCCTTAACCCGACAACCTGGAGGACCTTTTTCTTTGATTTCTGCCAGTTTAATTTCATGTTTGTGTGGATGATAGCAAAGCTGGGATTGTAAGAACTCTGTCTCTGTCACTGGTGGGAGACAAGTCACAGATCCACGGTTGACCAATGGCATAAATGATTTACGTGATTTCCTAGCATATGATATTAGCTATGGTGCCACCCTACCTCTTTTTATCTGTAGTTGTCATTGTTCCCTTCTGTCAGTATCTTTTGTCTAGTAGAATCAACTGAAACTGAAAACACAGCAAGAGAGAATAGAATGGGAAGTTAAACTCATGCTAAAATTTAATACTTTACAACATGGATTGAATAAAGACAAGAGTTTTATGGCCAGATATGAGGATTGTTTACATCTCTCAGAATGACAGACAACCTGTCTACAGACCCACATTGTTTTGAAAAAACTCATTACAAACTTCAAAAGACTTAGTTGGACAGTTATCTTATCCAGAGATCTTGACAATACATTGTTCTTTTCTCTCTTGTTAAATTAACCCTAGCCTGACTGAATCTATTAATTGTTTACATTTAAAATTTCTCATTTAAATATTTTCCAATATTGTTTCTTGTCCTAGAGTGTGTATATAAACATAGGAAACTTCAGTTTCTGTATTACATCTTGCCTGAAGAAGGGGCCTGAGTTGCCTCGAAAGCTTGCACATTGTAATCTTTCTAGTTAGCCAATAAAAGGTGTCATTTTGCTTGGCTTTTCTCTACAATCAACTGAATTGTAATTCAACAAAGGGATGCCTGATTGACATGCTTCACTCAAGCATTGTATCCTGTGCATAGTTATTAAGAGGACACTGAGGAAAATGTAAGGGAAAGGTAAATCTGTGAATGCCTGTTGAAGTTCACCCACCAATGACTTTAATTGGAAAATGTTGGAAAAGTAGGTTCAAGTGGTTTGACATTGTTAAACATTAAAAGATAGTGAAAAAGGGAAAAAATAAGACCAGTATAGAACTAACAGAGCATGTTCACTTTCTGTAAACAGACCATTTATAAAAGAAGTCCCTCATCATTAGTGATTCCAGTGTGCCTTAAAATGTTGTCTTCTCTCCTTTCTATTCAAAACTATTGAACACACTGTCTTCACCCAAGTCACATCTTTCTTTCTGCAGAATAGTCTGCTCGATTCTAACCAGTCCAGTTTCATGAGAGGTCAGTCCCCTGCACCGGTCCTACTGACTGTTGTTGACATGCTGCATAGTTATGGCTTTCACTGTGTCTTCTGTTCTCATCCTTCTTGACTTATCGTCTGCGTTTCACACTGTAAATCATCAGATGCTCCTTGCCACTATCTCCAGAGCAGACATCACTGGGACCATTCTCAGATGGTGTGAGTCCTACTTCCAGGGCAGATCCTATTCAGGTGTCATTTAGTGAAGAGGTGTCAAAGTCACATCAGGCAAACACCACTCTTTATGCATCTCCTTACTGGGTTTTGTGGCTTTTCATATTAATAATATGTTGATGATGCTCAGCTGTACCTGAAGGCAACACGGTCTCAGCTAGAATCTCAGCATTTTTCAGTGACATCTCAGCTTGGATGAAAGAACAATATCTCTAATTCAACCTGTCGAACACTGAGCTCTTTATCATTCCCAGCTAGTCCTTTGATTGAACATAATATCTCTGCAATGCTTTGTTCATTATTATTAGTAACTACCAATTCAGTACACAACCTTGGAGTGACAATTGATGATCAGCTAATTTTCATTCATCACATTGTGACAGTCTCCTGCCAATGCAGATTCACTTTGACTATATCTGATGGAGAATGCAGCACAACATCTTGTTCAGACACTGGTCTTGTCGTACCTTGCCTTCTGCAACTCCTGACTGGGGTAACTGAATACACTGTCAGGCCACTGCAGATGATCCAAAATGCAGTGGCACATCTTGTTTTCAATCAGGTAACACAGCTGCATAGCACTCACCTTCTCAGGTGACTCCATTGGCTCCCTGTAGCACCACCACATACTGTATCAAGCTCCAATTAACTGATGTTCACCTATAGGTCAGACAGTGACTTAGTACCTACTTATTTTTGTGGCCCTCATAAGGTCCTATACCCCTTCCCGCATTCTCAGGTCTGCTAATGAATGGTGGCTGGTGATATGACCTGCAAGTAGCATCAGACTTCAATATAAACTGCTTTTCACTCACTGGTGGAATGAGCTGTCCACATTTATCAGAACCACTGGCTCCCTCAGTGTATTTAAGAAGCCTTTCAAGACTTTCCTGTTTTCCAAATACCTTCCTAATTGCAAATGTTAGGTTCTTTTGTTGTAGTTAAGGTAAGATTAACTAGTCTTGTGCTTTAATTATTATTATTATTATTATTGTTGTTGTTAATGGTTGCTTTCTAAAAAGCTCTACAGTACTTTTAACATGTTTTGATCAATTTTTGTAACCTAGATTTTTGACACTGACCCCTAACTGATGCAGACTCAATTATGTTGACTTCATTTGGAAGTAAATTTGGACAAAAGCCTCTCTAAATAAATAAATATAAATGAAAAATATTAGTTAAATTACCTTAAATAGTTATACCTAATAAATTTCCAAAACTCACTTGGCCTGAAATGACCTAAAAGTTACACTAATATTACACCCTTATAGCAGCTAATTTCAGTTCTGAGTTTTACTTTTATGGAAAACAAAGCTTTTTGACAGTTAAACCACATATCACATCCTGTTATTTTTTGGAAGAAAACCTGCAAGGTTTGTTTACTATGGAACCATTATTTGCATGCACTAAACTGTTTTGCTTTAGCTGAAACACCTGTAAGAATTGTGCAGAGTCAACCGAATAAGATAATGTGACCAGATTGAAGCTACTGCACCACCCAGGCTTTGACACAAATGGCACCAGGCCAGAGTTCTCCCTTATTTTGATTGCATCACAAATTAACAGAAGGAGAAACTAACCAAACAAAGCACACACCTGCCGTTTATTATTGTGATAAAGACACACACACACACACACACACACACACACACCCCATATCATAGTTGTCTAATTTCTCCATTTTTTCCCGGGTATGTCATCAGTCTTTTCCTTGTTCCTATTTTTCAACCCCCCATTTCTTTCTACTTAGCATGTTATTCCTTCCATAATGCAGCTTCTGCTCTGCATCTGCCAAACTTAAAATTTTTAACTCATGGTAGCTTCTGTCCTTTTACTCCGCAGCATTACTTTTTTTTAAAAAAATTTTTATTAATTTTATTGTAATCATTCCGTACATCAAATTTTATGAAAACTAGGATTGAAAGCAAATCAAACCCCACCCCTGAGAAGGTGAGCATGGCCAAAGGAGTAATACTTAAGGCTTGTAAACATGCCTAAATTATTGAGTTTAATAGGGCAAAAAATAAATAAATGGAGAAGGAAAAGAACTGCGGAAATAATTATTTCTTCTTATTCTAAAATATTATTGATTAAATCCTGCCAGGTTTTGAAAAAATTCTGTACAGATCCCCTAACTGAGAATTTGATTTTTTCCAATTTCAAATAATATAAAACATTGGTTTCCCGCTGACTTATAAGAGGAGAGTTAGGATTCTTCCAATATAACAAAATCAGTCTGCGTACCAAAAGTGTAGTGAATGCAATCACAGTTTGCTTGTCCTTCTCCATTTCAAATCGATCTGGAAGAACACTAAACACAGCTGTTAATGGGTTAGGAGGGATTGTGACCCCAAGGCTGTCTGAAAGGCACTTAAAAATGTTGGTCCAAATTGATGTTAGTTTGGTGCAAGCCCAAAACATGTGACCCAGTGAGGCAGGAGCTTGGTTGCAGCGTTTGCAGGTTGGATCTTGCCCTGGAAACATTTTGGACAGTTTTAAGCGAGACAGATTAGCTCGATATATAATTTTGAGTTGAATAAGCAGCATTACTTTTGAAGTCAGTCTCACTAAAACCACTGGTTAACACATAATTCTGCCACATGGTGATCTCAACCAACATTACACATTAAATAGCCTCATTTCTCAGTGTTTTGGCTTAATTTGCTAGAGACATTAGGTCATTTGAAATGTTCAAGGACCCTTAACAAACGTGCTGCCATCTAGTAGACTGTGATATCCTTCTCTCTGTAACCCTAGTGGCCCCTATGAGTCAAAATCCCTTACCCCTACCTAAAGAATTTACTGCCTCGCAGAAGTTCCTGAAGTCTGGCACCAGATCACATATATTGTACCTACATTCCCTGGCTTCATAACTGTTTTGTGGCAATTCTATAATTACTGACCAAACATGGTATCTCTCTCTTCACTTTCATGTGCTTGTAAGGAAGTCATGTAGCTAATGGTGTAATACTAGTGTTGTCAGCACTTCAAATTCAAGTGGATTATTTAAAAGATTATTGTTTTATCACAAACCACATTTGGTTTAAGCCTCATATTCTGCAAACAGTTTCTACAGAAGGAAAAGATCCACAGGTTAAGTCTTCAATCTTAGTTACCGCTATATAAAATGGGAACAAGGCTGATCAATCCAATTACATTTGGTTTTAGTTCTTAGTTGTAAAAGTATAAAAATGTGAGACATGTGTCATGAACTTGGGGTTCCTAAGCATGGAGAGTCTCAAAAATTACTCAACATGTCGACTAGAGGGGGGAAACCATCAAACCCCAGCTAGTCATGAAAGGGCAAATGTAGAATCCTTATAAATAAAAAATATTTATTATACAAAAAATGCACGGTAGCACAAGGAAGCTCCAAAGAGCATTAAGTGTTTCCAAAAATGACAATCCCACAGCAAACAATGTCCCAATACACAAAACAAAGAAAGCTCATATAACAAAGCACAGAGGTCACAATCCATAAAATTATTGATCAAAAATTAAAAGCAATAAACACCAGGAAACTAATTAATGTAAGCACACTCAATGAACCGCAAGGGACTATGGGTTTTTTTCTCAGCCTTTAGAGGTCTGAAGGCAGCCCCTTGATGGTGATGGGCAGGACCTCTTTGAGGACCACCCACAAAACACATGGCAAATGGTAAAAGATATACAAACACATAGAAACTAAACTATCAATAATATTAAGATAAAAACTAAACAAAACAGATATAAATGAGAAACTTGAAGAAAACTATGAGTGAAACATAACAATTTTTATGGAAAGAAGATGTGTCTGCCACATGTTCAGATGGTCAAATGATGATGACTTCCTGCAATAGTTGTATTCATTTTCACTTAAACTATAAAGGGTGGAGTTGAAGGTGGTATGTAGGCAACATTAGATGTCTCCTTTTGCTTTGCAGTCCTCTGAACTGTGGCAGGACTTGGAACTATATCATCAACTATGTCTCCACAATCCCTTCCCTCTAGTGCATTGCGGAAACAATCCCTGTAAGAGATTCACCTAGCTGATGTATGTGACATAGTTTACTGATGCATAAACATGTTCTAATGTGATACAATTCTAGAAATAAAGAGTCATCTGGCTGTCAGAAGTAAAACACACACTTTTTTAAATGGAAACTAATTTAAAGATTAAACCAATTTTATCTGTACAAACCTCAACCTAAAGCACTTCCAGAAAAAATGAGGTTTTGCAACTGAAATTGCAATTGATTGAACAGAGCTACTTCTCAACAGGAATTATTTTGTACCCACTGTTAGGACACATAATGGTTGTTATGAGTGTGTCTTGAGAGGTTGCAATCTGAGTACTGTGGCATAACGGATAAAATGGTCTTCCAGGGTAATCTTTCCCTATCCAAGCTCCAGCTTAAAAAAACAGTTCTATCAACTTCTGAAAATCTTTGTGTTTCATTTGTTTGTGCATGGACCTTTTTCCTTATATCCTTGACCTTTTTCCTTGCTATTCATCTTGGCCTTGATGCCCAGTTTCCCTTGATCTGTTGGTTTTCACCTGTTTTGCTTTTATATTCTTCTCCTGATTACTTCAAATTTTGTCTAACCTGCAGAGATAATTCTCTTAAAATTATAATTTTTCTTTTTTGCTTGTGGAACATTCTGTTATGATTGAAGTTTACTTTTAGAGCAAAATTGGTGAGGCCTCCAAAATTCAAAAAAGTAGGCTAGGATTAACTGGTCTGCCCAACTTGGAGTCAGGGCATGACTTGGGGCAGATGCACAAATAAAAGGGTGGTAAGATGGCCATGAAAGTGCCAAGCAACAAATGACTTATACAGTGTTTATTGCTGTTTAATGCATTGTTTTGGACAGTAAACTAGTAAGCAAGCAATCTACCCAGTGTAGTCAGGGACCAGTGGGGGATTATGAGCTTCTTTACTCACCTCTCCTTTTGTTCTTTGCAAAACAAAAGACAACAGATGCATTAAAAAGAGATAGGGTCCAGGTTAGATGTTTCTATTTAATGCTATTGACTTTCATAGCGAGAAAAAGCAAAGTGAGACCCTTTTTTTCTGGGTTTAACATCCTGGTGATTTTACTAGCATGCTGGAGACAAACGTACTGGAAACCTTCCAGATCAAAGTGCTCTCTATTGTTAAAGAAGACAATAAACAGTAAGTTTCCAGTGCTGCTTCAAAGTCATTCTCTCAAAGTCATCACATAGACAATAGATAGACCTTACACAATCCATAGACCTTATTTGCCTTGAAACAACAGTGTGGTGGTGCTGCAATGATACAGGGAATGGTTTCTTGGCACACTTTGGGCCCATTAATACTAATCAATCATTGCTTGAATGCTACAGCCTATCTGAGTATTGCTGTTGACCATGTGCATCCCTTCATGACCACAATTTACCCATCTTGTAAAATCTACTTGCAGCATGACAATACACCATGTCACAAAGCAAAAGTTGACTCAAATTGGTTTCATGAACATGACAATGAGTTCAGTTTTCTTCAGTGGCCTTTCTAGTCACCTGATATGAATCTGACAGAATACCTTTGGGATGTGGAAGAACACAAAAATCACAGCATGAATGTACAGCTGACAAATTTGCAGAATTAGTGTAATGCAATCATGTCAGCATGGACCAGAATCTCAAAGGAATATTTAATAATAATAATTCATTACATTTATATAGCGCTTTTCTCAGTACTCAAAGCGCTATCCACACAGGGAGGAACCGGGATGTGAACCCACAATCTTCCACAGTCTCCTTACTGCAAAGCAGCAGCACTACCACTGTGCCACCTGTTTCTAATATCTTGTGGAATCCAATCCATGCAATGAAGAATTGAGGCTGTTTGGATATCAAAAAGAGGCCCTGCCCAGTATTAGTGTAGTGATTCTTTGCTCGCTTAGGGTATACTACATCCACTGTGATATAGTACCTAGCATGGATAGTTATTTCAATGAAACATACAGTTATCTTGACCACTTTTGTACACTGACCAGATGTAACTAGTGATGAGTCCACTATGAATCTTAAGTCCTTCTTACTTTTAAGGTTTCAGGCCTACCATTGTGTATTCTAGTCTAATATTTCTACTTCCTACATGTAATACCTTATATTTACTTACATTAAATTTCATCAGCCACAAAACAGTCCAAGCCCGTATGCTGTCCAAATCCCTCTGAAACAAATTATCTGATTTTACATTATCTGACTTTAAAGTAGCTGTCATGTTTTACTTGGTCTTTTTTTGTGTTCTATTTTTAAATTGAAAGTTTCACGTAATTTTGCATTACTTACCTAATTTAGACAATTAGTCATAGCCATTAATTAATCATCCTTCAGGTGTTATCAATAACATATCTGATAAGTGCAGTTACCTGAAGTTCTTCTGATGAAGTAAAGCATATTTCTTCTTCTCATCAGTACATCACAGTTACTCAAGAATTGATTATTTCTTTATAGATAATAATTAATTGCCCACTATTACATTCTGCAAGTACATATGACGCTTTTGTTATCTCCGAAAAACCCCTGTGATCATGGAGCTTAAATCACTATCCTACACACTCATCTCGTAGCTGGTATTTTAACTCCCTGTCGTTAGCTGACAAGAACTGTAAAGAATTAACCTCCAAGCAAACTGATTATATTTTTAAAGACAAATACTTCCAAAGAGATCTCTGCAGGAATACTATGGAAAACTCTGAAGGCTTTTTAATGAGTGTTTCCTTAAGAGGCACTAGCTCTTCGGAAATATGTTCTTTTGAAATTGCAGCATTTTAAGTAACCGAAAAACATAGATATATAATATTAAAAGGCGATATCCCTCCCCTAGTGAAAAAGAATCACATAAGAGAAAAAAAAGATATAACTTAGCTTTCTTTACTGACGATTTACGCGGTATTACAGACGAAAGGAAGCCATGACATTTTGTGTATAGTTTGTCATTTTCGTCACTGCGCTGAAAGGATTTTCGGGACAGATGACATAATCTTCCGTCCATAGGTTTCAAAGTGTCTTGGCAGCAGTCCAAGCCTTATATACTGTCAGCTCCACATGCAGGCTCTCTCTGGTCTCCAAACAAGGAAAGGAAAGGACTCAACCCCACCTCCAAAAATACAGGAATAGCACAATGCCTACCCTGCAGTTGTCTCATTCTCCAAACTGCTAGACTAGTGGTTTCTAAATGCAGCCTAGCCCCTGTGTGCCATACTTGGCCTGCACGTTTGCATGAATCCATAAAACAATTTGCACAGAGACAGTGACATTAAACTTAATATTATAACAAACTTATTATAACAAACCACCCTTTGTCACTGGATCTGTGACAAAAACAATACTTGAAGGTCATATCCACAAAGCAAAAGGCACTCGATCCCCCTTCACAGTGTAGACATTTCAAGATCATTTGTGGAAATGTGAGGTGTAGTGCCAATATAGCTCCTGTACCATTCATCTAATACCAGCGTAAATATTAACAATGATAAGTTACAGTACATTTGGACAAACAGTTACATTTAACATGGTGTTACTAAGTAGTGATCATTGTATTTCACCAGTGGTGTAGGTGGAGATCTCCTGTTATGTCTTACATAATCAGTGTTGTATCTAAATGCCACTGAATCCATGCAGTTGGTATCATAGCATCAGATTATATTATAATTCTATTTAGCATCTTGATGGATTTCACTATTCTTTGGCATTCATAACATTTCTAACTTCAGTATGTTGCTATATGTACCCCACCCTTTGGTGTCTGATCCCTTTTATGAGTTATAATAGTTGTAACATAACTCAGATGCTATTCTAGATCTATTGCTATGATTATTAATTGTTCTTAACTAGCATTATTGCATAATTGTACATTATTTGTATCCTTCCCAACTTCACTATCAGATGTTCTATTCCATTTCAGTTTACAATTTAACAATTTGGTGATAAATACATGCCTTGTCCAAACCAAGGAAAGGAAAGGACTTAACACCACCTCCAAAAATACAGGAATAGCACAATGCCTACCCTGCAGTTGTCTCATTCTCCAAACTGCTAGACTAGTAGTTTCTAAATGCAGCCTAGCCCCTGTGTGCCATATTTGGCCTGCATGTGTGAATGAATCCATAAAACAATCTGCGCAGAGACAGTGACATTAACCTTAATACAGTAATCCCTCCTCCATCGCGGGGGTTGCGTTCCAGAGCCACCCGCGAAATAAGAAAATCCGCGAAGTAGAAACCATATGTTTATATGGTTATTTTTATATAATAATAATAATTCATTACATTTATATAGCGCTTTTCTAAATACTCAAAGCGCTATCCACACAGGGAGGAACCGGACCGGCAATCTTCCACAGTCTCCTTACTGCAAAGCAGCAGCACTACCACTGCGCCACCTGTCGTGCTTGGGTCACAGATTTGCGCAGAAACACAGGAGGTTGTAGAGAGACAGGAACGTTATTCAAACACTGCAAACAAACATTTGTCTCTTTTTCAAAAGTTTAAACTGTGCTCCATGACAAGACAGAGATGACAGTTCTGTCTCACAATTAAAAGAATGCAAACATATCTTCCTCTTCAAAGGAAACAGAGAGTAAAGCAAACAAATCAATAGGGCTGTTTGACTCTTAAGTATGCGAAGCACCGCCGGTACAAAGCTGTTGAAGGTGGCAGCTCACACCCCCTCCGTCAGGAGCAGGAAGTGAGAGAGAGAAACAAAGTCAAAAATCAATACGTGCCCTTTGAGCTTTTAAGTATGCGAAGCACCGTGCAGCATACTTAAAAGCTGCACACAGAAGGTAGCAACATGAAGATAATCTTTCAGCATTTTTAGACGAGCGTCCGTATCGTCTAGGTGTGCGAACAGCCCCCCTGCTCACACCCCCTACGTCAGGATCAGAGAAAGTCAGCGCAAGAGACAGAGAAAAGTAAGCTGGGTAGCTTCTCAGCCATCTGCCAATAGCGTCCCTTGTATGAAATCAACTGGGCAAACCAACTGAGGAAGCATGTACCAGAAATTAAAAGACTCATTGTCCGCAGAAATCCGCGAACCAGCAAAAAATCCGCGATATATATTTAAATATGCTTACATATAAAATCCGCGATAGAGTGAAGCCGCGAAAGGCGAAGCGCGATATAGCGAGGGATCACTGTATTATAACAAACTTATTATAACAAAGAGGACAGATTATTTCATATCATCCCAAGTCAAGTGAAGTTTTGGAGCATGCACTGGTACAGGGACAGGGAGCATCAGGACTCTAAAGACTTGAACCTTCGTCCTTTTGCATAGATATCGGGAGCGCCGCACACCCCTTTCCAGTGACCTCATGACCCCCCATGTTCTCCCAATCCGTCTACTGACTTCACAGGAAGAGTCACCAGAGACATGAATGTCACTGCCAAGGTAAGTAAACCTCTCAACAAGGTCAACACTCTCTCCGCAAACAGACACACTGCTGATGGCTGTGCCCAAGAGGTCATTAAAGGCCTGGATCTTGGTTTTTATCCAGGACACTCGCAAGCCCAGACAGTCAGACTCCTCGCTCAGTCTCTCGAGCACCCCGATCAGAGCCTCCATCGACTCTGTGAAGATCACAGCATCGTCAGCAAAGTCAAGATCCGTGAATCTTTCTTCACCAACAGATGCCCCACAGCTGCTGGACCCCACGACCTTGCCCAACACCCAGTCCATACAAGCATTGAACAGAGTAGGAGCAAGAACACACCCCTGACGAACCCCAGAATCAACTGGGAAAAATGCAGAGGTCCTGCTTCCACTCTGCACAGCACTCACAGTACCAGTGTACAGGCCAGCCATGATATCCAGCAACCTCAAGAGGATCCTGCGAACCCTCAGGATGTCCCACAGGGCAGCTCGATCAACTGAGTCGAACGCTTTGCGAAAATCAACAAAGGCTGCAAAGAAACTCTGCCGATATTCGTATTTGCACTCTATGAGAACCCTCAGTGCCAGGATGCAGTCGATGGTAGACTTCTTAGGCGTAAAACCAGACTGTTCCGGTCACTAGTAGGTGAGCAAGTGATCACAGATCCTATTGAGGACAACCATAGCAAGGGCCTTACACGGCACCGAGAGCAGTGTTATCCCCCTGTAGTTGCTGCAATCCAAGTGATCACCCTTCCCTTTCCAGATAGGGAAGACAAGTCCCGTTTTCCAGTCAGTTGGGATAATGCCAGTCTCCCAAATGGAAGCAAAGATTGCTTGCAATGCCAGGAGGACAGCTTTACCACCAGCAAGGTGAAGTTCACCCCGGATACCACAGATCACTGCAGCCTTTCCCCCCCTCAGCTGGTTCACCACCTGTGCAATCTCAGTGAGATTGGGTGGTTCACAGCTAATTGGAGGATCATCGTCCTAGCCGGAGGATCAGCTTTGAACAACTGCTCAAAGTAGCTAGCCCAGCAGGTCACAACTGCAGTGTCATCCGTAAGGACCGTTCCATCAGCTGCCCTGACTCTCCGAGGAACAAATTCAGATGTGCATAATGCTTCGATTCCTCTGTAAGCAGGACGTGGGTCGCTAGACCACAGATGGTGTGTCACTTGCTCACAGATTCCTGTAACAAATGCCTCTTTATCTGCCCTCAGAGATATCATCCCCACAGAAATAAATTGGAAAGCAAGAAGGCTTCAGAGTTAATCAACTCTTAGTGCAGAGGAACTGGATAAACCTCCGACATTCTCAGAATTAGTGGATGCTATAAACTCAGTTCAAAGTAGGAAAGCAGTAGGTCCAAATGGCTAACCAGTGGAATTTATAAAAAAAAAAAATCAAACAAGTTAGCGCCACTTTTATTAGTAACATTTGTAGAAGCTAGAGACAACAAAATATTATCTTAAACTTTTTGCCAAGCATTAATTGCTGTCATCCAAAAGAAAAATAAGGACTTATTATAATGTGCATCATACAGACCAATTTCACTTCTGAATGCTGATGTTAAGATACTCTCCAAAGTTCTAGCTAGAAGGATTGAGAAAGTGCTTAATTTTGTAATATCACAAGAACACAAATTTGTTAAAGGCAGACAGCTTCTGATCTTCAATGTCTGCTTAATGTAATATACTCACCCATAAAATCTAACACACTAGAGATCTTACTATCTTTGGACACAGAATAAACATTTGAAATTGTTTAATCAGGACTACCTGTTCACCAGATTGCATAAATCTGAGTTTGCCCCAAATATATGTGCATGGACTATTTTATACTAGTCCAGAGGCCTCTGTTTGTGTTAACAACATTATTTTAAAAATGTAGAGCGAGGTACTCAACAAGGATGACCCTTATCACCATTGCTCTTTGAAATCACCATTGAGCCATTGACCATTCACTTTTAAAATGAATCAGAGATAAAGGGGATTAAGACAGAAGGACTTGAACAGAAAATATTACTATATGCAGATGATATGGTACTGTATATATCAGACCCACAGACTTCCAAAGCAGTTGTCATCAATGCAGAATTTCAAAAGATATCTGTACTCAAAATTTGAATTTGAATAAAAATGTGCTTTTTCCAGTGAACTTTCTAGCACACAATTTGATTTATTTATTTTAGCAGATCAGTTTAAATACCTAGGAATAAACAACAAAAGTAAGTGTAAAGGTCTTTTTGAACAAAAATTTGCTATTTGCATGGAAAAAAATTAAACAAGTTGTGAACAGATGGTCTACCCTCCATCTCTCATTAGCAGTGAGAATCAAAACTGTGTCACATGGATGTGCTTGGGGAACAACCTAAAGGCTTGTGTGAGTGTAATTTACAGCAGAGACATGAGGGGGCACTGTGTAATAACATTCTTTCTTCTGTTTCCCCTCCTGCAGAAAGAAAGATTGATACTGTGATGTCATTTCTGGGGTGAGACCACTTGGACCTTCTTCTTCCTCCCAGAATCCATCTTAAGAAAAAACAACGTGATCTTGGGCAGACTGATTGATTATTCTAAAGATGTCTCAACTTTGTGCTTTATTGCATTTTATTTTATGCCTTTTGCATACCTTTAATATATGAGGTTTGCCTCCGGGTGCCCCAGACCCTTTATCTTGCACTTTTGTGTCTTTGCAACTGTCAAGATTAAAATCCTTCTCAAACTTATTTTTCTATTTCAGAGCATCCTCATATATGTTAACAAATAATTTTTTAAGAAATTTGATTCAATTACAACCTCATTTACTTGGAATTCAAAACATCCATGCATCAAACTGGTGATCTAAAGCAGAAGGGGCATGGCACTACCTAACTTTTAATTTTATTAATTGGTGGAAAATATATAAGTTGCAAAGACCTGGACATTGACACAAATTGATGAATATACATAAGCCTGGTCTGCAATAGAATTAAAATCTTGTAGTACTTCTTTGTATCTCCTGCTTTGTGCACCAATAAATACAAATT
Source organism: Erpetoichthys calabaricus (assembly GCF_900747795.2). Lineage (NCBI taxonomy): Eukaryota > Metazoa > Chordata > Cladistia > Polypteriformes > Polypteridae > Erpetoichthys > Erpetoichthys calabaricus. Next base: position 177,870,665 of record NC_041397.2, read on the forward strand.
ATCATCACTATACTAATAATCCAATTGTCCATCAATCACTCAGAATATGGTACCAATGTAGGAAGCCACTTTAAGACACTGAAGCTCTTATGTGTTGCACCTCAACATGATGATCACCTTTTTCTACCCTTTCAAACCTACACAGTGTTTAATGTTTTGAAAACGTCCAGGATTAAAATACTTAGAGAACTATATATAGATAAATGTCTTCACACCTTATGAACAATTATGTTCCAAATTTAACTTCCCATCAACACATTTTTTCTACTACATTCAAATCAGAAACTTTGCAAAAAAGTAATCTGTTTAATTTTCCTCACCTCCCACCTATTTCTATTCCAGAGGCCATACTGATCAGTCTTGAAGACTCTCAATAATAATTAACATCTCTTACTTTCAAATATCCCAGTGTACATTGGGGAAAGGATCTTTCACTTAACATTTCAGAAAAGGACTGGAAGGCACCAATGCATAAAATACATCCCTGTTCCATATGTACTAAGCATTCAATAATTCAACTTAAAATCTTTAATTGAGTGCATTTATCTAGTTTAAAATTGCCCAAAATGTATCCAGACCAAGATCCAACATGAAAACTCTGCAATTTACCTCCAACCTCACTGGGCCACGTGTTTTGGGCATGCACCAAATTAATATCATTCTGGACAAAAATCTTTGAATGCTTCTCAGACAGCCTTGGTGTCACAATCACTCCTAACCCATTAACAGCCACAGTAGGTGTTATCCCAGATGGGCTTAAAGTGGAGAATGACAAATTGATTGTAATTGCTTATGCTACATTACTAGCATGCAGACTTATCTTGCTGAAATGGAAGAATCCCAGTTATAAGTCAGTGGTTAACTTATTCTATACTATGTGACACTGCAAAAATGAAATTCTCACTTAAATGATCTGTTCAAAACTTTTTAAAATATGGTAAGATGTAATTAACTAGATCTTAGAATAAGCATTTATATCTGGAAAAAGTAGTAGGGTGTTGTACCGTGTTAGCTATTATTGATGCAATGAGAAGTCAAGCAAAATTACACCTTTTATTGCCAAACTGAACCGATTACAATGTGAAAGCTTTTGAGACAACTGAGGCCCCTTCTTCAGGCAGATTGTAATACAGAAACTGGAGTTCCCTATGCTTATATAAATACTAGGACAGAAACAGTATTGGAAAACCTTTAAGTGGGTCATCTTCAATGTAAAAAAATAACAGACCCCTCCAGCCTAAGGTTTGTTTAGCAAGAAAATAGAACAATGTATAGTCAAAATCCTTTGATAAGATAACTGTCCAGCAAAGTCTTTTGAAGATTTTGATGAGTTTTCCATACAATGTCAATCTGTAGTCAAACTGTCTGGGTCAGTCAGAGACATGTAAACAATCCTCAAATTAGGTTATAAAACTCTTGTCTCTATTTAAACCATGTTGTAATGTGTTACATTTTAACATCAGTTTAACTTTCCATTCCTTTCCCTTTTCTTGTGTCTTGAAGTTGCCCATAAGCACTGTGATTATAAAATCCTTCTCACAGTGTTCATTGCTGATCAAATCAGCTCCTACAGGAACATCCCTATTGCCATGCTTAATATGGAACCTGTGTAAATTCAGGTAGGACTTTGCATGTTTTTTGACAAATTTACATTTTGGTTTTGGTGTTTTAGTTCCTTTTTGACTTTTGGCTGTAACTTTTATGTTTATTTCGATTGTGGGTTCCCCAACTTCTCGTGACCTTACCTCTTTACCTTTTTTCGCCCCCAATATGATTCTGCCAAAAAAATATTTTTAACATCCTCAGCTTTGCTTCTTATTTGTATTACTATTTACCCTCAACACCCTTTGTAATAATTTGAATTAAAGAATTTGTGTGTCCCCTCTGAAGATTTTTTGTATAGCTTCTAAACTTTAATTCCAACTTATGATGGGGTCAAAGTTCATAAACAATACGAAATAAGACATTGCAATGTAAAAATAAAAATGCTCAGTAGGTTCAATTCTTGTTACTGGCAGATAGAATCCTACTCTGCTAAGCCCTTGAGCAAGGCCCTTAACCTGAAAATTGTTCCGGTAGTGCTGTACAATGGCTGACCCTACGTCCTGACCCACAAAGGTCACACGAAAAGACAATTTCCCCTCATGGATGAACAATGTATATCAAAATAGAAAAAAATGAAAATTAATAAAAAGTAGAAGGATCGATTGTTCCTTATTGTTACACAGTTTCTTTTGATATTTTACAGGCTTTTCTGGTGTAATTCTATGGTTATTTTTTTGATAAGGAATAGGAATTTAAATAAATTTAACATCTTTGCAGGCACCATTTTGTTTAGACTATGGGAGTTGTCATTTTGTGATTTCAGTCATCATGATGGAAGTTCTGGATGCTAGAGGCATTGCCTTTAGGGTCACAACATCGGGGGCAATTGTAGAAGGGTCAAAAGGGCATCTCGACAGCCATTTTGTGTTTTGGAGTTTGGAGGAAACATAGCGATCCACTTTTCTTGAAATTTCCATCCATCCATCCATTTTCCAACCCGCTGAATCTGAACACAGGGTCACGGGGGTCTGCTAGAGCCAATCCCAGCCAACACAGGGCACAAGGCAGGAACCAATCCCGGGCAGGGTGCCAACCCACCGCAGGACACACACAAACACACCCACACACCAAGCACACACTAGGGCCAATTTAGAATCGCCAATCCACCTAACCTGTCTTTTGATTTATTCAACTGCTAATTATACAGGAATCATTATCGTGTTTCTTCTTGTTGCTACAATGAAAAGTAGGTAGAAAGTTAAATGCAGACCCTAATTCTAGCTCTAAAAGTAGCTAAAATCTGAAGAAGCATACTGTATATATATATATATATAATTGTGCTAGGGTTAGACATGAATACCTACTCACAACAACTAACCTGCATGTCTTTGGACTGCGGGAGGAAACCCACGCAGACAAGGGGAGAACATGCAAACTCCACACAGGGAGGACCCGGGAAGCAAACCCAGGTCTCCTAACTGCGAGGCAGCAGTGCTACCCACTGTGCCACCGTGCCGCCTTCTTGAAATTTTGATTACTGCTAATTGAAACAAAGCCCTGACTTTTGAAACTGATTATCAATTTACAATTTGATCTCTGACATTCTTTTTGACTTTGCTTTTGACCCTTGTTTTGCCTTGATTCTGTTCTTTCTCCCGAGTCTAACTCCCACTATCTGGACTGACTGCTATTTTTACAGTCAGTACACTTTCTTAGCTAATCATCTGAGGTGATGAGTGCTGTCCACTTAAAACATTTTATTGGATTATGACTTCTTAATGAGGTGGTATGGTAACACTGGTTAGCTGCCTCATAGCTCCGGAGCTTAGGATCCAAATCCCAGCTCTGCTATTATCTTTGTAGGTTTTCCACATTCTTTCTAGGTCTGCACAGGTTATTTTGCCAGGTACTCTGTTTTTCTTCCAAAATTCCAAAGACTGATATATTGAGTGGCAACTCTGAAATGACCTGGCTATTGGGAACTGGTCGTGAATTCTTCCTTGTACTCAAATGCTGCTCTTTTTAGGATCTTTTCCCTTGCTATTCTGAAATGTATTAAAAAGATTTAGAAATGGATGAGGTGATTTGCTACCTATTTGGTTCACATAAACCAGAATTATTTCCATTGTACTGAAACCACACATATACCAACAGGTCACTGAAATGAGCACATTCCCTATTAAATCATTTATGTAAAAGAAAAAATACAATGACATGGTGGTTACTCATGATAAAAGATAACCAAATTATAATGCATGCGATATTCATAGACTTCAGCATAATTATTGTTTCATCAATGCACTTTTTTATGAAACTAAAAAAAAAAAGTGTTCTTGTGCTTTTGTCAAGCCCACTGTGACAGGAAATTAAGAGTATAGAATGTGCGTGTCCAGTGTGGTTTGAGTTTGCAGAATCTTGCAAACTCTTGATCACCTCGTGCTTTTTTGCTTTCAAGGCAAACTCACTCTTTGTTAGTTCAGTATTTGTACACACAAATATGAAAGTGTATGCTGTTGCTTCCTCTTCTCAGTACTTATAAAGATATATGATTTCTATGGTTAGGATTGTTTACAAAGTTTAGCAGGCACGTTCAAGCTGTATTAGCATAACTCTCCAAATTAAGCCTTGAGGTGTTTCAGAGTAGTGTCTAAACATATATATTTTGTAGGGCAGAGGAGATATTAAATTGCTGAAAAATAGGGTACTGCACTGGAATTTAGGGAACTACTGTATACGCTATTGTTGGTACTTGATGGCTAATGGAAGGTTGTAGGTCCTGCTGCTGAAGACATGTACAGTATTACATAGGGTCTAGTGAGACCTTGGTGTGGGGAACTAACAGGTTTCCTATTCCTAACACAGGGTGATAGAAGAGTGCAGTATGGTACAGTTGGTGTCCCAGTGACCATTACAGGGTCCTAAAATTTCTTAATAGTGGTGTTTGGGATGAAAGGATGAATTAAAGAGTCATCTTTAGTAGAGCTGCACTTATATTAAAGCCAGAAGGTGAATTGGGGTAAGGGATCCATAGACACAACACCTAACAGGGCATGCTTTTGGGGAAAAAATAGTAGAGATGTGAGCAATAATTGTTAATTAGCCTTCTAAAGTGTTTAAGTGGATAAGCCACCTACCAGTTCATCCAGGATTATTGTGTTTCAACCTGGCTCCATGACAACTAAAATTGAAAAAAAAAATCTACATATACAAAACTTGCTAATGAGTCACCACATTTTATTAGCCAAAAATGGTGTCACATGAGTGTACTTGGGCAACAATTTCAGGGCTTGTATAAATGTAATTACACTCCCAGCCAGTGGTTGGCACTGTAGCCTTAATGCCTTTTCAAATCCTCCCTGTGCAGAAACAGTGATTGACAGTTGCATCCCTAATGATGTCATTTCCGGTTCCCAACCATCTGAACCCACCTTTTCATGTTCTCCCAATTGTCATCTTGGAGCCAGTCAAAGATTGACTCATGTCTGAAAAAGGCTAAAATTTAATTTTCTTTTGATTTATCCATCCATCCATTATCCAACCCACTGAATCTGAACACAGGGTCACAGGGGTCTGCTGGAGCCAATCCCAGCCAACACAGGGCACAAGGCAGGAACCAATCCCGGGCAGGGTGCCAACCCACCGCAGGACACACACAAACACACCCACACACCAAGCACACACTAGGGCCAATTTAGAATCACCAATCCACCTAACCTGTCTTTTGATTTATTCAACTGCTAATTATACAGGAATCATCGTGTTTCTTCTTGTTGCTACAATGAAAAGTAGGTAGAAAGTTAAATGCAGACCCTAATTCTAGCTCTAAAAGTAGCTAAAATCTGAAGAAGCATACTGTATATATATACATATAATTGTGCTAGGGTTAGACATGAATACCTACTCACAACAACTAGCTCCTAATGAGTGCAAATAAAAATGATATGATTTAAATGCTGAAAACTACAAAATAAGCTTGCTTAAAATATATTGTACAAAAGCACCATACATTAAAATATGATAAAAGTAACCAATACATTGAAATACAAAAGATAAAACATGTTGCTTTCCAGGCACAATTGACAGAGGTAATTCATGCATCTTTTTATAAGGTAAACAGTACTGCAACATACAACATATGGACTGAAATACTCATACCTTCCATAAATGCCTATCACCTCCATAATATAGCAGGTTCTCAGCTACTTTGAGTGCCAGAGGACAGTGGAAGATTACCAGTCAGACAAAAACCGCACAAGATAACCACACAAAAAACATGGTCAGCCAGATATCAAATTATATACAGCAGAGCTGCAGGGTTGTTATTCAGTTGTTAGTTTGATTACTTCCAAATTTGTTACTCATAAATTGGAGTTGAATTAATTTTTGCATTCTTTAGGTCTGAGTGCTCACTAGTATGGTGTACTGTTTAGACACAGTAACTGAATGTGGTTTGAAAAGGGCTTATGGACAGGGTCCACCAGAGAGGAGTTAGAAGACAGAGAGAAAGAAAGGCAACATGAAAGAAAAGCTTCATATCTCTCGCTAGAATACCCAACAGATGCCAGGGATGTTTGATTTTTCTGCTGGAAAGTGTTGTAAACATTATGTCTCTGTTTTTGACACATTTTCCATGCAACATTTCCTGAAAATCATATTATTTTTGTATTTTGTGCAGTTCCCACACCTCATTACTGTATAGTTTTTTAATTTTTACACAATTAGCTTATTTTTGTCGTTATAAAGATAGCATCATGTTATCTCCATTTTATCTTTTTTTACTGTTCATGCCATAATTTGTGGTATTTTCCAACATTCATAGCTGTGCCATGAGCTTGTCGTTATGTTGGTTGCTACCAAAGGATCATTATCAACACGTCACATGATGTCACCACAACACATAACATCCAAGTGACAAATATCTAAGATGGCAGTGGCATTCAAACTATCCCAGCTTTGGCTTTTCAAAAGTAAGTCTTCTTTATGAAGTCCCTTGTATTATGATTCAGGAGATTTTGTTAATTTATTCAGGAATTTCTAGAATTTGAATTAATTTTTAGTTATGTATATTCCCATTTTTCTTTATTATTGTTTTCTGTTTGACATATTGTTATCCCTTTCTCAACTTTTAATACTTGATTTCATGTAGTTGATTTATGGCTCAGAACTTTGCTTTAATCTGCCTCAATCACTGAGCCCATGGCAAGCCAGGTTTTACTTCAGAAGAATATTTGGTTTGTCATGTTCTCTGAATTCTGTGATATATGATTCCAAAAACAGATGAACGCAACACAGAAAGAGTGCTACTTTCAGTAACAACTCACTACTATATTCATTACATTCTTAAGTGTGCTGGTCTAAGTGTCCCAAAGCTTATTAACATTTAGCATGTCTCCATTAGCCTTGTTGGTTGTTTTATCATTCTTTTTTATTATTGTTGTTTTTAATTGAATTTATTAAAAGAAAATAACATTCCATACAAACAAGTCAAACTTACCAAGACTAAATTCAATTCAACCGCAACCCAAGAGACAGAAAGGACAGCCAGAGGAAAACTTTAAGAGTAGAAAAAAAGGAAGATAATCCTTTTCCCTAGTATAAATGGTTGTTCTAAAATTTTATTGATTAGATCCTTCCAGGTTTTAAAAAAGTTTTGAATGGATCTTCTAAGTGAGGATTTCTTTTTTCCAGTTTCAAATAACATATAACATTAGTTAGCCACTGACTTAAAAGAGGGAGGCTAGGAGTTGACTATTGCGGAAAAGTGGAGGAATTTTTCACAGACTTCAGTAGAGGAGGTAATTGGGCCTCCAGGTTGAAGTAAGTTATTAACTACAGAGAATAAAACCCTTGGGTTTTCATGGCCACTTCCTATTATTCTGCCATAATGTGTGTTCTTGGCTGCAGTTAGTGCATCCCTGTAAGCCCTTTGATGGTCAGAGAAAGCCTGGATGTGAACAGTGAGGCCAGTCTTACGTGATATTCTTTCACAGTGTTGGCCAGTTGCTTTCATAGATCATAGCTCTGAATTATACCATGGAGCTGAACACTTAAAGGAAACTGCTTTATGTTTTAAAGGAGCTGTTTAATCTAGTGCTAAATGAAGGGCTGAGTTATCGTGGTCAACAAGACTATCTAGTGTTGATGGAATAGGTGAAGACAGAAAAAGATCAGAAATGGATCCAGCAAGAACAATGGGACAGATATTTGTAAGGTTTCGGAAAGAAATTTGATGTTTACAGGTAAGAGGAGGGAGAGGTAATGAGACAGTGAAAAGCACTGCTTTATGGTCAGAGAGTCCCAAATCACTGCTATAAGTGTTGCCGATAGATAATCCAGATGCGCAGATCAGGTCCAGTATATGACCACCAGAGTGGGTGGGAAAATCAACGTGCTGCACCAAGTCAAAACAGTCCAGTAAGGATAGGAATTCATTTCTCAGTTTACATGTAGCAATGTCAATATGAATGTTGCAATCACCAAGTAGAATGACTCTCTGGGAAAGTGAACTTAAGTGGGTTAATAATTCAGTCAGATCAGATAAAAAAGACGCATTGCATTTTGGGGGATGATAGACAACAATAAGTGAAACAGGACCAGATTTTGTTATTAGCTTAAGAGCCAGACACTCGAAAGACAACCCCGTGGACCGTCAACGGGGATTCTTTTGATGTTCGATTTAGCAATTACTGCGACTCCTCCACCTTGTCTTGAGCTGCAAGGCTTCCGTGAAGTGAATGTATCCGGGCGGGGTCACCTCCGTGACAGATGTAAAATCATTTGGTTTTTGCCAAGTTTCTGTTAAGCATAGCAAGTCAAGGTTTGAGTCTGTAATGAATTCTGATAGCACCAGTGCTTTGCCATTAAGAGATCTTGAGTTAAACAGTGCAATATTAGCTGATGTGGGATCACTGTGCACAGATCCATGACCAGAGTTTATTTTAACATATTGCAGATTTGGCACACTGACACTCCTATTTCCAAAGCCGTGAGTAGGATGGCATATTCCTGAGCAAATGCTGCCGGTGAACTTTTCATTCGCAGCCCGGCTGTGGTGGCGACCTGACCCGCGATAACTATTTCGGGCATCGCACAATATCATTGTCTTTTAGGAGATGGAGAGTAGATCATCTGTGCACGTCTTGTTTACATTTTTCCATGCAGACAGCAAACATTTGTTGATAAAGAGCTTTATATTTACTTGTGATATTTAACCCTAGGTATTTAAACTGATCTGTGATGGTTAAAGGGGAGGTGTACAATCTAATGTTGTGAGCTAGAGAGTTCACTGGAAAAAGCACACTTTTATTCAAATTAACTTCAAGTCCAGATATCTTTTGAAATTTTGCTAGTGCTGTTAGGACTGCAGACACAGTATTTTGTGAATCTGATATATATAATACTGTATCATCTGTATGTAGTGATATTTTCTGTTCAAGTCCTTCTCTGATAATCCCCTTTATTTCAGATGCATTTTGAAAGTGAACAGCTAATGGCTCAATGATGACTGCAAATAGCAGTGGTGACTGGGGGCATCCATGTCTAGTATTGCGTTCCACTTTTAAATAGTCTGAAATAATGTTAATACAAACAGATGTTTCTGGACTGGTATACATTAGTTTGAGCCATACACTTATGTTCGTCCTGAACCCATACTTGTGCAATGTAGTGAATAGGTAGTCCCATTCAATCATATTGAGTGCTTTTTCTGCATCCAAAGAAAATAAGATCTCCGGGCTGTTAGATTTTATGGATGAATATATTACATAAATAGACTTCGAAGTTTGAAAGCTAAGTGTCTGCCTTAAATAAACCCGTTTTGATCTTGTGATATTACCAAAGGAATCACTTTCTCAATCCTTCTAGCTAGAACTTTGGAGAGTAGCTTTACATCATTATTCAGAAATGAGATTGGTCTGTATGATACAAATTGTAATAAGTCCTTATTTTTCTTAGGAAAGACAGTAATTAACGCTTGGCGAAAAGTTTGAGGTAGAATTTTATTGTCTCTGGCTTCTGTAACTGTTGCTATTAAAAGGGGAGCTAACTTAATTGAATTTTTTTGATTAAATTCAGCAGGAAATCCATCAGGGATTGCTGTTTTCCTACTCTGAAGTGAGTTTATAGCATCTAGTAATTCTGAGAGGTTTATACAATTCCTCAGCACTGAGAGTGTCTAGCTGTGGTATTTGTAATGCATTGAAAAATGCAGTACATGGTGTCTTGTCTTCTTTAAACTAAGTAGGATAAAAGGACTTATAGTAGTCTCTAAATGTGTGCATTATATTTTTATGGTCAATGATTTTGTCTCCGTCAGTGTTGGTAATTACTGGTATTGCATTGCGACCTTCCTGCATTGTGGATTTGTTGAGCTAAGATCTTATTAGTCTTCTCTCCGTGTTTATAGTAATAATGTCATGATTTAAACATGAGTTGTTCCATTCCTTTTGTTGTCAAAAGGTTGAGTTCTGATTGCAAAACGTGTCTTTTCCTATAAAGTGCTTCATTTGGAAACTTGGTGTGTTCCTGATCAATTCTGGTAACTTCATTGATTAACTTTAATTGCCTTCTTGGTTTCCGATTTATTTTTATGGGAGAGACTATGAAATAATATGTTAAAAATGCCTTTAGAGTTTCGCAGAGCATTCCTGCAGAGACCTCTGAGGATGCATTTGTCTCTAAAAAAAATCAGTTTGCTTGGATATAAATTCTGAACAGTTCTTGTCAGCTAATATTGCTGCAAGATGAGTATGTGGGCAGAGGTGGGTAGAGTAGACAAAAATTGTACTCAAGTAAGAGTAGCGTTACTTCAAAATAATATTACTCAAGTAGAAATGAAAAGTAGTCATCCAAAAAATTACTCAAGTAAGAGTAAAAAAGTATTTGGTGAAAAGACTACTCAAGTACTGAGTAACTGTTTGAATATAATAAATGATTTATTTTTTAGAAATGTTGTAATAAGACAGACAAAAATATAAAATAATGTGCAAATTCTGTTATTTCCAAAAATAAAAAATGAGTAAAAATAAATAACATTACAAAATAAAGATGCACAAATAACACAAAGTTCCAAATCTCAGTTTTTCACAACAAAGCTTTTGAAGCCAATACCTACAGTAGGTAACATGTATGTTTGAACAGTGCAAACTACTTACAGTGACAAGATATACTGTACACTGACAGTATAATACTGTATATTCACTTTGTGGTGTAGCAGGTCCACAGCTTCAAAAAAAAAAAAAAAAAAAAAGGCCAGTTTCAAATTCATAAAGCCATGTCATTCTCTGTAGGCGCAATTGCACGACCACGGGGAACCTGCACATGCGGGTGTGATCTTTCTCAATTGCTTCATTGGCTTTCTGTGGTGTGTGATTAAGGCCCACGGAGACGGGAATGTATATATAAGGGTCAGCACAAAAAAAGAAGGGGGAATCAAAGAAAAGGAGAAAAGAAAAGAGTCTGTAGGAGAATAGCATTGTCACACACTTGCCCTCCAAATAGCATAGCTGATAGAAAATAACATTAGAACAAGACAGCTTGTGCACGTACAAGAAGTCTCACTTTACCATGACTGTCTGTATCTGTGCATGTTTGGTTAAAACGTGCTTGTTCTTCACTCAGTGAAGTGATGGTTAAGCCTCAGCAGGAGTTGTCTCTCAAGGTTCTTGAAGTGAAACTGTGACCACTTAGCAGAATGTATAATTACGGCAAAAGTCTCATTGCGAATGAACCAAATTGCAGATAAAATCTTCTATGCCTTACCAGGACACAATGTGAATCACGATCATAATTCAAAAAGTGTCAGGATCAATTTTCTTAGCTCTATGTCTCCTTCATCCAGAGATCTAAAAATGTAGAACTTGCCTTGAATATCCACTCTCAATTTAGCAGAATGCAAGAGGCTATATGTGATTTTGGCTGTTTAATTCTGTAAAATGTGGCACGTTTACCAACTGTTGAAGGTGAGAAATCAAGGAAAATGCGAATGTGGTTATTTCATCCCTTTTTTCAGTCTGAGAAGTGACATCAAATTTAATGTAAATTGTAATTTGTCGAAATGTACAATAAGGCTTCTCGGTTTTGAGGCATTTGATCCACGTTTGTGGTAAGCTGCTGATATCTCTGTGTCTGAAGTTTATGAATTTCACAGGGTTTGGGCTTCCACGGTTTTCAGGGAGACCTTTGATTCTGATATTATTCCTTCTGTATCCATAATCCAGTGCAGCTAGTGTCTCCAAGCACTTTGCATTCAGAAATTGCAACTGTTACTTTTTTGTTAGCAGTAGATGCCAATTGTTCATTTATTTAAATACAAGTCATGAACGTTTGCTTAACATCTTCAAGCTGTGGTTTTATCACTCTTTCTGAGAATCTCACTTGCTTCTCTGCCTGATTCTGGCATTCTACAGGTTGATGTGGTCATTTCTTCTGTTTCAGTGCTTTCTTTTGAATATTCTTGTGATGTTTTATCCAATAATATCTAAGCACCGTACTATTGCTTGTTTCAATAATATTGGGTCTGGGTTGTATTCGTTCCTTAACTATTCATTGTAGATTCCATGTTTTTGTTGGG